>NW_024081832.1:59201-302639 GCF_003009895.1 Hyaena hyaena | reverse complement strand
CCGCGAGATCATGACCCAAGCGAAAGTCGGACGCTTAGCCGACTAAGCCACCCAGGCGCCCCTACATCTAACTCTTGATTTTGGCTCAGGTCATGATCTGACAGTTCATGGGATAGAGCTCTGGGTTAGGTTCTGCACTGACAGTGTGGAGCCTGCTTGGGATATTCTCTCTCTCTCTCTCTCTCTCTCTCTCCCTCCCTCCCCAAACACATGCGCGCGCCCACACATGCACACACACACTCTCTCTCTCTCTCAAAATAATAAACTTTTTTTTTTTTTTTTTTTGAAAGGGAGACTCAGAGAGGTTTAGTCACACTGTCAGGGAGCATGCAGCTAGGGCACAACCAGGCCAAGATTCAAGTCTACTGTTCCAAGTCCAAGTTCTTGCCTTTTCTCCCCTTTCGCTGGTGTCCCTATTATGCCAGTCCCTTAAGAGAAGGAGTCATAAATACAATACAGCCCTGGCCTTGAGGACCTTCCAGTTTTAAAGAGAAAGAGATGCATCTATACAACCCCCAAAGTTCACATTTACAGAATACTTACAGTGTGCCAGGCACTAGACTAGACTGCAAACATGAGCTAACAGCAACCAAATAAAGGAGGTGCTGCTATGGACTGAATGTGTTCCCCTCCAAATTCATACGGTGAAGCCCTAAAGCACAATATGATAGTTTTGGGATGAAGCTTTTGAGAGGTAGAGTTAGATGACCTATGAGGGGGAATGCCTCACAATGTGATTAGTGCCCTTATAAGAGAACCCAGGGGGCACCTGGGTGGCTTAGTTGGTAAAGTGTCCAACTTCAGCTCGGGTCATGATCTCATGGCTCCTGAGTTCAAATCCTGACTCGGGCTCTGCACTGACAGCTCAGAGTCTGGAGCCTGCTTTGGATTCTGCATCTCCCTCTCTCTCTGCCTCTCCCTCACTCATTCCCATTCTCTCTCTCTCTCTCTCCCTCTCTCTCAAAAAATAAACATTAAAAATCCTTTAATTTATTTTCAAGTTGGTTTCCATATAACACCCAGTGCTTATCCCAACAAGTGCCCTCCTCCAGGCCGATCACCCACTTTCCCCTCTCCCCCACCCACACCAGCCCTCAGTTTGTTTTCAGTATTTAAGAGTCTCTTGTGGTTTGACTCCTTCCCTCTCCTTAACTAAAGAAAAAAGAAGAAGAAGAGAACCAAGGAAGGTGCTTGCTCGCTTGTTCTGTGTGTGCACAGAGGTGAGACTATGTGAGGACAGGGTGACAAGGTGGCATCTGCAACGCGTGATTATAACCAACCATATCACCACCCTGGTCTCTGACTTCCCGCCTCCCGAACTGTGTTGTTCAAGCCCCCCAGGCCATGGCAGTGTATTAGGGGAGCCCAAGCTGACTAATACAGGCACTATTACCATTACCATTTTAAAGCTAAGAAAATGGAGGTTCTGAGAGACTGTGAAAGTCCCCTCAGTGCATGGAGTAATAAGCTCTGATTCAGAATCTACCGCCAGAGTCTACAAAGCCCTTCCCGTTCATCATGTGCTCTACCACCACCATGTGTACGGTGAACCAGACATGTAGCTGTCAGCATACCAAGTATGTAAGTGCCTGTGTTCGAGGGACCCAGGGGTAAAGTGTCCTATGGGGTGAGCAGGGAGAACCCACAATGGAACTCAGATAGGAGCAACACTCTTTCTCCCTGGACTGGCCCACCTCTGAATGCATTCTTATCTCTGGACAGCCTCCTCCTCCGGCTCACGTTCAATCCCATAAGCCTGGGAGGCCACAAGCTCATTTATTTACCAATGAACCTTACCTGTCTCCGTGCTCACCCTGACTTCACCTGCACTGCTACAGGTACTCCACAAATGTGTGCTGAGCCAGACTGGCAAGAAACGTTCTTGCAGCCACCACACGCAATAGTGCAACCATCCCACAGCAGTGCACTGTGAGGTGAAGGGTCAGAATCTCGCTCATAACAGGTGCTCTGTGAACGTGTGCTGAATAAAGGAGACTCTACGCATCATTTTAAGCAACCAAGAGAGACCTGTGTTAACATTAAGACGGCTTTAACTTAGCCTTGCATCAAAGCAGCCATCATAAAAAATTACAAATGACAGAAAGAAAGGAACTGAAGACAAGAGAGGAAAATCCCATGCTGGCACACAGTAGGCATTCAACAGCATTCCCTGACCTGATGAACTTAGCAGCTAACAATTCCCATAAAGAGAAACTCATGCTAGAGTTCGAAGTGCCATTCCTATGTAAGGGGGTGACGTGACAACCGTCATGCCTTTCGAGTAAACATATGTTATCTATGTGCCTTCAATTATAAAGGTGACTGCGACTTAAAATTCCATTAGAAGTGCCAGAGCAGCTGCTCCAGTGCCCTGTGCACGTCTCACATATTAAATCACCGTGGACAATCTGCCTCCCTGGCCGGCAAATGGCCTGAGCATCTGGCCTTTGAATTGTAGGTTTTTCTACTTCACTTCTATTTTTAAAAAAAAGCTTTCACAAAAAACTCAATGGTGATAGCACTTAAACCCTTATCACCACAGAACGCAGCCCTGGCCTTCAACATCAGCCCACAGTATTTCTAAAATTTTCCAGATGGATAAGAAAAACACAACAACACTCTACCAATTTCCAAAAAGCTGGTCAGACTGGTGCTCTAACGTAACCCATAGGAAGTGCCCACTCCTGTAGGCTGATTTATGTGAAAACACCAATGCTCGGCTGTGTCCTTCCATTCATTTTGATGCCTCGTGATGGCAGGATAATGAGGATTTGGAAAACAAGCGTCCATGAATAGCTAGGGTGTGATACAGTGAGGGGAATGGTAACAGTACTGCCGAGCAATCTTAGTTGCCATGTAGAAAAACCAATTATCCAGAGGCCCCTCTCCCCTGCAGGAGGATGAGCTTTGGTGCATCAATATTTCACGCGCTGTCATCTGTGCATTATTTAATAAAGCAATCTAGGGATGAGTTTATTTTATTTTTCAACCTTTCCACTGGAGACCCAGGCCTCCAGTACACAAGGCTGGAACTCGGCTGGCAATCAGAGAGATGTATTTGGGGGGTTTTTGAGGCCATGGGGCTGTTTCTTGTCTTAACTACACACTCCCAGTGTCTAATACACACTCCTTACCCCAGGGACACCCAATCACCATCTGTTCCTGCTGACAGAGGTGAACTCACTTCATAATCCAATAAACAGTGAGGCAATCAATCACCAGACCACCAGACATTTAGTGAGTGCCATAATGGGGAACACAATGCTTATAAACCGGGATCCTTGCCTCATGGAACCTTAACCATTTTCTTAGAGACAATATGAAAACACACAGACAGGTAAATGGTAGGGACTGCAAACCAACTAAGCTCATGACCATCCCACTGGCCATGCACAGGATCCAGCATGTCAAAGGCAAGGTGTACGTCTGCATCCTTCTCTGCACATAAATTTTAACTCCCTTCCTTGTGGCGTCAGTCTCCCATTTGTGTGTTGTGTTGGTGGGAATGCAGTTTCCACTCATTCTTGCCTGTTACCGTGTGGTAAAAGGGACCAGATACTTACTATTCCTGAGTCGTGGCATAGCTGTGGGCCAGGGATGTGGTTGTGAGCCCAGCCCCACACCTCCTCCAGGGTTTTTAAGGAGTGACTCAGAAAAATCCAAAGATCCAGCTCACCACAGCCCAGGTGTTAGCACTTGGACTTGACCATTTCCAACATCTGGCCTTCAGCAGAACCCTCAGCTTCTACCCACACTCCAAGTCCCCACTCCTAGGAATTCTTTGAACTCCTGCCATCCTTCTAATAAAACACCTGTTTCTTAAGCTTTCTTAAGCCAAGAGAGTTGGCTTCTGCTTTTTGCAACCAAGATGCTGCCTGTTCAAGAACTGTTTATTGAGAGACAGGGAGAGAGAGGGAAAGGGAGGGTGAGAAAGGGAGGGGAAGGAAAAAGGGGTAAGGAGAAAGAGAGAGAGGGAGGGACAAGGAGGGAGAGGGAGGGAGAGAGGGTAGAGAGAGAAAGAGAGGGAGGAAGAGGCAAAGAGAGAGGGAGAGGGAGAGAAAAAGAGGAGCTGTGACCCAATTGCTAGTCAGTTTCCTTATCAGGGGTAGATGAGCCAACCAGCAGACTGATACTGCGCAGAGGGTCTGAAACATATTTGTATAAGACTGTGGTATTTCACAAACAAAAACTAAACACCACCAAGCTGTGGACTATTATCACAGGAAACAAAATTATACTGCTCCTTCTTGCATGCATTTTGTAGTTTAGCACTGTTTTTATTTTGAATTGCCTATGAAGGTCAGAACTTAGGAATCTGAAAAAGTCTAGGAATCTGAAAAAGGCTCTTCTCAGTGAAAACTTCTCTCTGCATTTATCCTACCTCCTTAACCAGGATACTAACTCCTATGGGGTAAAGGCTGGGCCTAAGTACCTGGCTTAGTACCTAGCTACCATCTCTCTAGCACCATCTATGTGTTAGGTAGTTACTAAATTCTGTGTATACCTGCTAGCATTTAATCCCCCCAAATACCACAATTATTAGCATTTTATGGTAAAAGACATAAAATCATATATAACCATGATAAAACTATTAGTGTTTTGCATCATGTCCAAAAAAAGACCAATATTTTTGCCTGAATATTCCATTAACCTTTATCTAGAGCTATCATTCTTGAACTTTCCATAAAAGTTTCCTTTCAATTTAATAATTATAACAAGAGCAGTGTGAAGGCCTGAGTACTTCAGCCAAGCAGGGAAGGCAACAAACCACCTGCTCTCCTGCCTAAATTCTATAGACTAAAAATAATCCTTTCTCCTTTGCTTTTTCAGGGGTACCCAAAAGAGACTGGCATTCTTGGCCATCACAAGTTTTGGGTTGAATCTCCTCTGTTATTCAACATTCTGACTAAGGTACTGGGCTTATAGCTCATGCCCCTGGTAATTCAGTTCAGAGAAGGTAAGTACCCGGTCCTAATTTACCTGTCTTGGTCAAAGGTGGAGCTAAGGTCCAAACCTACTCTAAAGAATTCAAGAATTTCTAGATCTAACCTGGCCAGAAAGTTATGCCACTTAATGTTAACTCTCAGGAACATATTATGACATTGTTCACAGTCAAATCCAACAACCATGTCCTAGGGGCTCAAAGAAACTTGAGCTGTACCTAAGCCAGCTTCCGGTTTCTGCCTAAGCCTTCCTTCTGGAAAGGAGGCCACATCCTCCAACCTGAATGTAAGCACTCCATGGCAGCCCGGGCCGGAAGGTGACGATCCCCACATGGAGCAGAAACCCTTCCTTTTTGAGTTTAAACATACTTCTCTCCTCTCCATGGGGAAGAGACAACCTGACCTAACTCAGTGGCATAATTGGCTTTCATATGCTTCAAGACAATTACTAGGCCTCCCTGTAGGCTTCTTTTCCTGAGGCTACAATTCCTAATTATTTTTCATACATGCCCTAATTTCCAACTCCACAATCAAATCTGTTGCTCTCCTTTGAACCGTGTCCTAGCTGTCCTTTGCAGTTAGTGGTCCTGCCACATGGGCATCATGCCCCAGTGCCTGGTCTTGTCTATCCTCTTAGGTCTGACTCAGGTGCCGTATCACAGGGGCAGAGGGGAAAACGTTCATCCCAGAAGGTGGGTGACAGCCCCCATCTAAAAGGGACGACTGGCTTCATCATAGATTCCACTGCAAAGCTGGTTCATTGGCAGGTCCAAGTGCCCAGAAGTTGGTAGCAGAGAGGGAAGAAATACCATCCTGACTTGGCATCAGGGAAGTCCTGGCCCTTCACCAGCCCCAGATGTCTTCTAAGGAATGACAGAGACAGAAAAGAGGGGTATAGCCCATGTCCACAGAAAGGAGTGAAGGGAAAAGGGGTATGATGCGCCCCATGGAGAAGGCATCACCTAAGGAATGGTGCACTGCCAGAGACCAAGTGGTCACCACTGTCTTACCATATTATTCGTGTACACACACACACACTCATGCAGATCTAAGTCCTACTCCTTCCACAGATGTCTATGACTCATTTAGTCCCTCCCCTCAGAAAGCTTACAAGATTACAAAAAGAAAGGCACCAAGTGTCACGAGGGAAAAATGACATTTTTCATTACTATGGCAATGAGTGTTATGGAGAGAGAGAAATCACTACCTGTACCAAGCATGAGGGTGTTTACAGAAATGGAGGCAAGGGATGTGAGGACGGTGGCAGTGGGTACTGAGCAGCGGGTGCTAGTACAAGACATGTGGAAATTGTGGGGAGGGAAATCATGTGACTAGCAGTGACAACAGAAGCCCCAGTGGTTTGGCCAGGTAGGGGGAAACTGAGGCCTTTGTGTAAAATTGTGATATAACCGGAATTACAAATGATTTACAAATAATACTGAAAATAACATCTTTATAAATGCAAATGTTCAACCTCTCTAATTCCCACGGAAGTTGCTCGGGGGCAGAGCGCAGTTGTGCCAGAAAAACATCCTAAAGGGGGTGCCTGTGTGGTTCAGTCCATTAAGCGTCCAACTTCAGCTCAGGTCATGATCTCACAGTTCCTGAGTTCAAGCCCCATGTCAGGTTCTGTGCTGACAGCTCAGAGCCTGGAGCCTGCTTCGGATTCTGTGTCTCCCTCTCTCTGCATCTCCCCCACTCACACTCTGTCTCTCTCTCTCTCAAAAGTGAATAAATGTTAACAAAAAAAAAAGAAAAAAGAAAAATATCATAAAAGATTTCTAAGTGTTATGGTTTGGTACATCCGCTCCTGAGAATTGCTGGATTGTTCTATCAAGTGTTACTGTCAGTAAGTAGAGTACAGGGGGGGCGGGGGCACATGGGTGGCTCAGCTGGTTAAGCTTCCTACTCTTGATTTCAGCTCAGGTCATGATCTCACAGCTCCTGGGTTCCAGTCCCATAGTAGGCTCTGCACAGACAGTGTGGAGACTGCTTGGGATTCTCTCAGTCTCTCTCTCTTTCTCTGCCCCTCCAGCATGTGCATGCTCTGCCTCCTTTTCTTTCTAAATAATTAAACATATATATATATGTTTAATATATATGTTAATATATGTTTATACATATATATGTAAGTGTAGTGTAGTGGTTAAAAGCTAAAGCTTCAGGTTTCTAATCTCATCTGTGTGATCTTGGATGAGTTACTTTACTAGTCTTCACCACAATTTCTTTATTTTTGAAGAGAAAAACACTTATAGCTAAGTCACAGAGTTCTCTAACGCTCCTAAACAGCCCCTCTAGCCATACCAGTATGCTCCCCCATGACCATCCACTGAGATGAGCATGATTTAGATCCGCATATGTGGACATATGTCAAAACACATGTACACATACACACACACACACACACACACACACACACACACACACACACAGAGTTTATAACAAATACCAAGCAGTGACTCCTTTGGGGGAAATGCATGATTTGCTCAAAGCTCACAATTAAAAAATGCATCTGTAATAAAAGTGAAGGTGGGAGGCTGGCACTGCCCAGGTCTATTTTTTTTGTCTCCACTGATGCTAACTTTAATGCTACAGAAAGAGGCTTCTGGACCAGGCTATCAACCCCAGAAGAATGCCAACAGCACTAAATTTTACCCAATATTCCTAATGACTGAATTAATCTGAGGCAACAACCATTAAAATCACCAGCCCATCTTGCTTTATAAGCTCCTAAAATGAGAACTACCCAGCAAATCCCAAAACAATGTTTTACTTGTCTTCAAGAGAGGAAGATCCTGTCCCTTAATCACATAAATGGCCATCATGCCTTCAGTTCTCTTCAGCATTTGCCCTCAAGGTCATCCTGAACAGGCTCAGTGGGAGGGCTCTCCTGAGGCCCTAAACTACTAGAGGAAAGAACCAGCTCAGTCCTTGGCAGGGGGTACAGCCACAAGTGGGGTGGTGACCTTCCTTAGAGGCTGAGAAGATCCTTGCATGTCACCATGGACAGTCACACTTCGGCAGTAATCAAATGTTGTCACTGCAAAGCTCAGAATCCTGCAGCTCTCTGAGGCCATTCATTCATCTCCGTTCTCTGAGCACACTAGATCCAGCCTTATGTTAATGTTAATTAATCAATTCCTCTTATCTCTGGAGTTTTACTCCTTTCTGTAAGTTGCACTTCCTAGCTTTGGGTGTTACTCAATAAGATTACAAAAATCTCCCTCACCACAGTCCACTGTGTGTGTGTGTGTGTATGCACATACATGTACACATATATGCACATGCACATATACTTTTCTAATCAGTAATTAAAATTGACTATAAGAACCCATCACCTGTTAAGTCGTCGGAATGACCATTACTCCAACAGAAAAGGCAATAACCAAAAGGATGTCCTCACCAATGTAAATGAGCCACAGAAGCAGGACAGGCTAATGGCCTGTGTGGGCAGTTCCTGCATGTGGAACTAACAAACAGTGTACAATTTGCCAAATACAACAACAGCTAATGCAATGCCAACAAAGTCCGAAGGACCACTGTTTCCATCTTATGACAATCTCTTCACAGGCATTCCCGGTGACGGGCAGGGGCAGACAGAGGCATGGTAATCAGGTCTACTGACCCAAGAGCAGAACTACAATTCCCTTGCTTTCCTCCTCTGCAATTTCAGATCATGTTCTCTGTCAGAACTTATTTGGTAGCACCCAAAACCTGGAAGTACAACTTACAAAAAGGAGTAAAACCCCAGAGATAAGAGGAATTATTAGTTAACATTAACATAAGGCTGGATATAGTGTGCTCAAAGATCAGAGATGAATGAATGGCCTCGGAGAGCAGCATTTGTCCCCTGATAACTGAATGTTGGGGGGTACATTCTTCTTGGTATCTGCAGACATTCCTCCCAGAGAAAATCCACCATGTGGACTTAAAGACAACATTTGTTTTCTTTGAAATCAGGGCAGCTTCAGCCAGTAGGCAAAGCAGGTGTCCTGTGGCACAGGTGTGCCAAGGGCCATCCACATTATCAAAGGCATCTTCAAAGGAGTCCCAGGGCGGGATAAATAATGCACAGAAGGGAGTCCAGAGGCCGCTTCACTGGGAAACAGCCCCTAGCAGCAGCTGGGTTAAGGAGCTCAGGGCGCCCAGCATGGGGAGAAAACAAGGCTAAGAGAGAACCGGAGAGGAAGACACAGGGGAAGAGGTAGGAGTCCAGAGGGAGTGACAAAGAAGAGGGGAGAAAAACAGATAAGGAAAAAACAGACAAAGGCACTCTGGGGCAAGAGGCTTAAGGAGGTCAGGGAGGGGAGGAATGTAGGAGTTCAGGAAGGAGGGGAAGGCAAATGGAGAGCCTGTAAGATAACAAAGTTTAAAACTCCCGTTCACATTAACACACATAAAAAATATCTTCCACAAAAGTACTGTCGGACTCAAAGATAAGAAGAAGGGGAGCCCCAAGCATTCACTTTGAAGAGTCTTTTTAAGAAATGTCTTTGGTGTCAGCCAGTAGAAATAAATGAGGAGGGGGAGGGATGGAGATCTCTGACTTCCTGTGTGAGGGAGGCAACGGGGGAAGAGAGTCAATCCAAAGCCTTCAAAATGGGTGTTAAAAGAAGAAAGCCCAGGGAGCTCCCTGGTTTCCTGCCAATGTGGAACCAGGAGTGAAGGAACCTGTGGCCACCAGGCCCGGGAACTGGAAAGACCTCAATCACCACAGGTGGAGAAGGCAACACACCTGCTCAGTGGCTCTGTCTGGAAATCACCTCCACAAGTCAGGGAGAAGGCAGCAGCTTGGGAGAGGTGACTCTCAGAGACCACCTGATCCCCAACCCTGAAACACCCCACTCACTGCCTAAGAGATGCTGACCATCCAGCTGCTTCGCACAAAACTGCCCACAAATAAGCTCATGTATGTTTGATTATTTAACACTGACTGCCCTCCTGGGACATAGGTTCCATAGGAGAGGAACCCGGGTGTTTGTGTCTCAATCCCCTGTGCTTAGCACACTAGAAAACACACACTGTGCAACAAGCCGAAGACTCCAAGCCCTCTCTACATGACATCCTCAAGAAGGTCTCACTGAACACAGCTCACCTTCAAGGACACTGAGCCTCGTGGAGGTCAAGGGACTTGACTTCTGGCATGACAGAATAGCAGAGCAGGCACCAAATTCAGAAGCCCAAGGTCCTTTCTCTACAGAGAATGGGAGATAACAGTCTGGTTATGAACAGCCCATCCGGCTCACTTCCCCTGCGGGAGTACAGCTGGTGCCATCAGTCCTCTGTCCTCGGGAGACAAGGGAGCAGAAACAAGCAGTGTGAGTTGTTCAGACCCAGACCACCACTGAACCACTTCTGGGCTGGCCTGACATTGACCAACATCTCTGACTCTGGATTCCCACCCCAGGGGACGCAGGGATCAATGTGGCAGCAAGTGTCACAGGAGAAGCTTGTGGGAGAGGTAGCACTTTAGCACCTTACCTCTAAGAGAAGGGCAGGAAGGCACCCTGAGCTTCTGAGAGCAGCCCGGGCCCCTTGAGGGCAGGAAACATCCCATCTCCACATCTGCAGGCCTCCCTTCTCCCAAGTGCTCCATCGTGTGACTGCTCATTGGACATCACTATCCAGCAGGGAGCTCATACTTAATGTTCAAAAGCAACACTCTTCATTCTAGAAAACTTGTTGTTCTTCACATCTTTTCCATCCCAGTAAAGGATGCACTAGCCCCTCGGCTCTGAAGCCAAGGCTACATTGATCCCTCTCTCCCCCTCACCACCTACTACCAATCAGTATCACTGGCCCTAAATATATCCTCCAGATGGCCCCTTTTCTCCACCCTCATCGCCTCCCTGGATACGCAGCAGCTTCCTACCTGGATGTCCTCTTCTCTTCCTGGGCCCTACGATCGCCCCACGGTGGACAGCCAGAGTCATGCAAGAGAAATGTGAAAATCCCCTCAGCCCTGCCTTGCTTGAAATCTCTCCAGTGACATGGAAACCCCCTCCAATGGCCTACAAAATCCTGCACAATTTGGACCCTGCCCTCCCTCATCTGTGCACTCATCTCTGGCCCCCTTTCCCCTCTGGTCCAGTCATCACAGCCTGTCTCCCTTCTGACCCTTCCGAGAAAGGTGCTTCTAGCTGCCAAGCCTTTGCTATGGGTGGGATGCCCCTCCTCAGATGCCTTCTTGTCACTCACATGCTGCCTACCTCCAAAGGGACCTCCTAGGCCACCCTTTCTCAAGGAGCTGCCTCCATAATGTCATCGTGACTTTTCTTTGTAACATTTAGCACTATTTCATGTTTCCTTTCATATCTCTCTCAGGAGAATACCCACCCACAAGAGCAGTGATCTTTTCTGGTGCTGTAAACCACTGTGTCCCCTGGGCCTAGCAAAGTGCCTGGAACACGGCAAGGGCTGAGTATAACCTTAACCCAGAGCTAGCCTGCCTTCTGCATCCCCAGAGACTGGCAGAGCAGCTAGCCCAGACGAGCAAGTGCACCGAAAACTGAGGATGTGGCAGGTAGTGAACAGTGATCCCAACCAAGCTGGCCTATGGGGCATTTCTAAGGCCATTCAGGCTACTTAAACTCTGGTATTATTTTTACTCCAATATTGAACATAGGTTTTGGTTACAAAAATGGGACAGTTCAGAAAAGGCAGAATCCATCCCCACTCTGCTAAGAACCACATCCACAAAGATAAAAAAAAAATTTACAGCGACCAGTTTTCTCTCCATACCCGGTGACCCGGTGAGGAAATAAGCTCTCTGTCCCCCTTTCCCCATTTGATCTAAAAATAAAGGCCCGGCTCTGAGTTCCTGTGAGAACATCTGATCTAAGATCTGACTTCGTCTCAAAAAAGGCACAGACATTTGCTTCCCCTTAATAGGGCATAATGCCACCAATTAGTTAACTTACACATTTAAGTTGTCCCACAGGGTAGATTATAGGCTCCTGGAGGTGGCAGACCTACAGGGGTCATCCTGATCCTTCTGTGCATTGTTGGGGTGCCCTGGAGGCCTGGGGACCATTCCTGTCTTTAAGGGAAGGATACCTTCTAATGACACCTATTTTTCTAACCACTCCTACAGCCAGAAAGTCCTCCTATAGCAATCTAAGCCCTGCAGAGCACTAAGGGATTATCTGTCCCACTCTGTTCTTTCCAAAGCAGAGACAGACCGAAGTTCTCGCCCCAGGCTGGGTAGCAGCAGAGCAAGGTAAAAGACCGGTTCCAAGCCCTATCTGGGCCACTTGCCAGGTGTGAGATTTAGGGCAGGCTCCCGACTTTATCAAGAAGGAAGGATGTATAGGACAGCTCTATCTACTTCACTGGACTTCTGCAAGGATAAAATGTAGATGAGGCCATCTCCCCACTTAGGCCATGCACTTCCTGAGGCTTAAGGCCCTGCCTCCTTCCTATGAGGCCCCTCAGCAACATGGACTGTGCCTTCACTAGATGTCAGGCACCAGAGCTTGACAGGAGCTGATCCCGTTCATCCTCAAAATAATGCCACTAAGTGACTATCGGTGTCCTGATTTAAGTGAAGAAACCGAGCATCAGAAAGGTTAAATCACTTGCCTACGATCTCACGGCCATCGAGGGGCTGAGCTGAGATCCGCCAGGATATCACCGAGGGGAGAGCTCCAGCTTTACCCTGCACCACCCTTCGCCACAGAGGGGTCCTGAACACTAGCCACCCAGCACATGTGAGCACTTACTGAGTACAGTATAATGTACTTTGTAAAGCAAGCAAGTACCACTGGACTATAAGCTACTACTGTTAATTTATATTACCTTTTGTAATGGTAATGTTTGTCAGTCTGCCCTGAGCCAATTTTAAATAAGAAGGTGAAATGGGAAAGGAGAAGAGAGATCTGACTCTCTGAAGCACCAGGCGCCTTACCTAAATTATCACATCTTATTCCTCAAAGACTCTGGGCTAGACATTATCATCACGTTATAGGAGAGAACATCAAACTCAAAGAAACCACTAGCTTCCTAAGCCTGAAGCCAGTGGGTTTTATTTTCCAAAAGCCCTGCTGGAAGACTCTCAGGGATTAGTCACTGCTCCGAGGGGTGGCCTTGATCCCGGGCACCATTCCTTGGTCACTGTAGGGACACCTCCAGTTATGGCCAAGACACTCCCACCCTGCTATTCTTTGGCTTAAAGAAAACCAGGAGAGCCAGGAGCCCCAGAATATTCAGATCAGAACTGTGAGGCCACCTTTCTCCTCCCTAGCTTCCCTCCCTATACTCAAAACAGAAACCCCCAGAGTTCAGGCACTGGGAGAATGGAAAAACAAAACAAAACAAAAAGGCCATGAATGAGCTGCTCATTATCCTGGTCCTCAAAACAAAAACCTGAAATACTATGTGATCCAGTAGACGGCTTAAAATAGCATACAGAATCCTACCCTGCATATGTGTAAGATCTTGGGTTGAACACTGGCGGGAGAGATGAGGAATAAAGGTGATCTCCAGATCCTAAGCTCAAGGGTCTTCTACCTTAGAGCACCAATGACTCAAACCAAGTCCAAAAGCACTGAGTGGGAAATACGGACAGCACTCAGCAGAAATGGAAAGGCTCCATGGGGCAAACAGTATTATGCTGCGCAATGAAGAACACATACAATTTCTAGCAGGTGGAAATGAGGTATTCTGGGTAGAAGCAAACAAACAAGAGAAGGAGAAGAAATTGAAGTCATGGCACAGAATGCTCTAGTCTGGATGTGTGTGAGAAGAGAAGTTCTGGCTTAGATTTATTCCATAGTCAGTGAGAGCCACTGTCAGTTTCTTGGGGGGAGAGGGGCAGTGTCACACAGGGATTTCTTTAGGATCCTTCACTCCATCAGCCATGGGGAGTATGGTGGACTGGCAGCACCGTCAACCAGGGACCATGGTTCTGCTCACAGAAAGAGGCTCTCTCAAATTCCAGCCTTAGAAATGAAAATTCCAAGCTGGATTCAGAGAATGAGAGACACAGTCAAAAGGCAAGACTGGGAGGGACCCTACTGCTGGCTTCCCAATCCTAGAAGCTTCCAGCTAGCCGTCAGCTTTGTACCTCTCTTTTGCTGCATTTGAATACATTAAACAGAGCTAGAACTGTGGTCCCCCTGGAGGCTGGAAACTTCAGAGCATTAGCTGACAAACAGGATTGCCGCTGTGCAAACTCCCAGGGCAAATGCAAAGTGTGAGCTAATCTTGCCGCCATCACCAATTCTTGGAGCTGAGGATAAAGTATGATAATCTAAATCGGGCTGGGCAATGTCTGCCTGGGAAATCTGATTAGATTCTGCCTGATGATTACTTTTCATCCTCCAGGAGACCGCAGGACATGGTGGACCAGACCAGGTCATGAAGGCGACAAGCCCCTGGTGTTCCAGTCCCCAAGGTATGCATCTGCCAAGCTTCCATTGCTGGCTAAAAGGGACACAAAGACAATAGTATGCAAATAATTTTGCAGCAGTGGGCTCATGGGAAGAGACCCACAGAGCTGAAAAGTTCAAAGCCTTTCTCTATATAAAGACCATATGTAAAGAATAGGCTCAATTGTGCCACTTGTTTGCTTAACATCTTCTGATAGATACTGTCAATTCTGAAATAGTTTAAAATGCTCTGGAGGCACACCTCTCTAGCCCTCACCATCTGTGGCTCCCACCACCTAAAACTTCAGTCTCTGCCATGAATGCACTGCCTGCACCTTCTCTCCTATACCATACACACCTTCTCCACCCGAAGTGTCGTCCTTCTCCTGGCAAAATCTTAGTTGTTCTTCCAAACACAATGCAGACATCTTTGTCTATGGGAAGCTTTTCCTGAACAGTGTTACAGTTGTAAGTTATCCAACAAATATCTACTTTTACTGTATGCACAGGACAGTACTATTATGATCCCCACTTTCCAACAAGGAACTCCAGAGAGGTTAATGTGCTGGAGGTCACAGAGACACAGCCCACATTCACCCCACACTCCAGTCTGGTTTTCAGAGCCCTCGTCTGAATGACCTCCCTGTTCACACTTAACCTTTGCAACAACATTTCTCTGGATCTGTCTTTCCCACCGGACTGTGAAGTCCTTGAGATGCTGAGATGGAACAACCCATCCCTTGGGCCAAGGCAGGGATATTGGCCTGCTGCAAGAGTCAGGATTCTGTCAGTCTGTCAGGAGTCCCAGAGATGAAGGTCTCTGGCTAAAGGCCACTGCAGCTGGTCATGGCACTGTCAGAAGAGCTTCTAAACTCGAGATGTACCCTTCTCTACACCCACATGCTCTGGACTCCTCCACCCAACCACCTTGTCATTAATAAGAATTAATGACAATTAATAATAAACCAATAAACCAACCAGACCCATGTCATTAATACTCATGGAGACTTGGTAAAGGAACGTGAACATTTCAGTGGGAAGGCACTCCCATAATTGGACAAACAACTTTTGGTGTATTCGTTAGGTACAAGGCACTGGCATATTGGATGTGAAGCGCATGAGGACCCCAGGGAGTTTCCTCAGAGTCTCAACCTGGAAAGAATAGGTAACTCTACGTAAACACAGGACATTTCATTATGTATAAAGACATCCTTTCACACATCCCTTAATCCCACGAATCTGTATGGAGCACTCACTGTGGGGCAGGGACCATGGATAAACATGAAGCTCAGTACCTTCCCTGGGCAAGCATCTGGAAAGGGGGAAGAGCAGGTGTGGAAGTCTACACAAGGTGAGACAGTGACCTGCATGGGGTCATGAAAGGAGGGAGAGCCAATTCTACAAAGATAAAAGTCAGGTAAAGGGCCATAGAAGATGTCCTAGCCTGCAAACCATTATTCCCAGTCTAAGTATCTGGGTCCCTGTTCTCAAACCCAACTTTACAACAAAATATGGGTTCTTAGGTCTCACTTTCTGAAACCAGAATCCTGGTGGCAGGGTCCAAGTTCTCCAAGTGACTCTTGTGCATTCTGTTTGGCAGTGGTCTAGGGACAGGATCTCAGAGTTACTGCTCTAGGACCTCAGGGACCTAAAAAACATCAAGGAGAGTGAGGGAAGCTCAGGGAAGGGTGGAAAAAGCCCAGATTAAGCCAAAAGACTTTCACAAAAGTCTGGTCTCTACCTCTTGCTTGCTGTGTAGACAGAGGCAAGTTACTGAGCTTCTCACACCCTGCCCTCCCCCGCAGGTCAGGAGGCACAAAGGTTGAGAGTCAGACTGTCCAGATAAACATTCCAGCTCCACTATTAAGCTGGGTGAGTCTGAGCAAGTCATGCATGCCTTCTCTGTGCATTGGATGCTTACCTACTATTATGATCAACATCATTGCTATGGGATGGCAGTGTGGCCTTAGGAATGAGTCCAGTGACCACCAATGGAAGGCTTCTCCAGGCCAGGAATCAACCTTGTCCAGTTTTTAAAACAGAACTTTGCTTTCTTTACTATGTAAAGTGCATATTTTCCATGAACACGTGAGGTTTTTCTTTCTCCCAAGGGTACAGAGTTGTGTGTAGGAGACTAGCAAAATAAGCTCATGAGTAAATATAATCCAGGTATCCAGAGTCAAAAGAAGCCCCTGAAGCAGTCACAACCCTGGCGCAGGAACAGAAGAGCCACTCTCCTTGAATGACCCAAGAGCCCAGCCAGAGAAAGTCTTTTTCTCTCCCAGCCCCTTTCCTTGCTCTGGGATGTCCCTTCATCTCCTGGCACCTGCCACCCAATAGGGCTCGGGCTCCTGTCAGTTTGGGAGAAGGTAAAGAACTCCCTGCCTAAGCTTCTGGCTACAGCTCTAAAAGGCTTCAAATAAAATCAACAAGCTGAAGAAATCTAACAAGAGGCCACAGCCCAGCGCAGGGGATCTTAGGAGAGCCACATCAAAATCCAGCTCCCAGCTCAGGAAAGGAGTATGGAAAGCAAACAACATTGAGACAATGGGGTCCCTCGTGAGAATCCTGACTGTGCTGGTGTGGCCTTTCCCTCTAGCATCCTCACCTTCACCTTCAGTGCCTTTGAGCTTTGAGAGGACCCCAAATCTGTCCTGCTCAGAGGCCACGGGGCCTGCTGCATCCTCTTCCAGCTTTGTCCCTGGAGAATGTCCCATGCCTGGCTCTGGCTCACCCCCTAGGCCTCTTCTGAAATGTCTCCAGCTCAGAGAGGCCACTCGGACCATCCTTCCCTTCTGTTCTCTGTCACTGTCACCTGTGCATTCCCTTCACAGAAGTGAGCCAAGCAGTGATCACTGTGTCTGTTCTTTTGTCTGCCTTGTTGACCACTGTAGCTCCAGCACCGTCAGAGAAGACAGCAGAGAGGGAGACTGAGACGGCCAACAAAGGGAAGGGGCAGGGGTGAAATCAAGGCACAAAGAAGAGGCAACAGAAAGGTTCAGTTGGGAGCGGGAGAGAAGAAAGAGGGAGGCTGGAACAGAACAGAACACAGGAGAGACTTTGGTGTGTCCTGGGCAGCCAGGGATATTTTTATTTCTCGTTCTCTGTGCCTTGGAGGCCAGGAGGGCATTACATAGGTTCCACTGCTTCCATTTCAAATGTGCTTGCTCCAGGGCTCCGGCTGCCTCCTCCCAAGACCCTCCCACCAGACATCAGCTACCAGCTGGCCCCTGCGCCTGGCTGCCCCTGGGAACAACCCCGTGAGGCCTGAGCCAAGGCAAGACCCTGGAAGTGCTCAAGCAGATGGCACTGGCTCCAGCACTGGAAGATCTTAGCAATTATTTTAATTTGTTGACTTTCTCTTTTTAAGTCAGGAAATAGAAGCAAATTACCTACACCTGTATGGCTTCCAACTTGACAGTTTGGTAGCAATCACGTTTCTGATCTAGGGCCCTCCATGGCTCCTGAGCCTTAATAAAGTAAAGACAGACGTGAAATCTTCTGAGAGGAAAGCGGTGAACACAGTGGGGACTGGTGTGTAATGAGGTGATGGACCGTAGCACCAGGGTGCTCAAGGGGAGACCCTGTCACTGAGAGGATGGCAAAAAGATGTGAGCTGGACCCGCAGAGCTCAGGAGATCCCTGCATGCCTACACAGAGAGGGCAGGGAAGATGCAAGCTGGCCATCTGCTAGCTAAGGCCCTTCAGGCCTAGCCCGTGATCGAACACGCAATGAACATGGCATTGCTATGAGACAGGCCATTACTAAGAGTGCTCCACCCCGACAAGTCATGAGAAACAAAGTTTTCCAGAGAGACACAAGTGGGGATGGCAGAGTGTGGAAGCAAATTCCCTCTGAGACCAAATTTATCTGCACCCAGGACAAAGGTGATGGCTGGGGGTCCAAGAAGCCCTGCCCTTGCAGCTTAAGGAGCCCCTCCCATCCCTGCCAAGCCCAGCTCTACATGTGGGACAGCTGAGCACCAGGCCATGGCGCAATTAGCAGAACAACCCTCAGCCCTGTGGCCCCTTCAGCTACTTCCCTCTCAGTCTCATTTTACCACCCATCTTCGTGAAGGAGTTTGTGCAGCAATAGTATTGGGGACCATACAGAGGCCTGGTAAGGCAAGCAGAATGCTTTCATCAGGCTACTCCCGTGGGAACACTACTAATGGCCTCACTGCTCTTGTTACAACTATCCATTCTGAATCACACCTATGATCATTAGCATCTTCCTGGAAGGACTCAATTCCAGCCCAGGAAAACCTCTAAAGCCCTGCACCAAACTTCACATTGACAATGGGAAAGGGACAGGAGTGGGGGGTTGGGAGGATGTGCCAGTTACTGCACCCTCGTGGAGGCTCACTGTTCAGGTGAGGCTTAAACAAGGGCATGTCTGGCACAAGCGGGGCCCACAAAATGCCCAGTCATGATCTAAGCATCAGGCACTACTTTCCATCTCTTACAGTCCTGAGAGTCAGCAGCTGGGGGGGACAAGGCAGTAAACCAGGCCCTTTGTCAGCACTCAGTGTGTTCCTACTGTGTCCACTGCCTCAACCTCCACTCGGGCTGCATTCTCTATCATCATGCTCCACAGAGACTGTTCTCACCAAGAGGCCCATGACCTCCAGACCACTCTAAAGGCCACATCCCAGTCCTCACCTGGCTTAGCTCTCAGCTCCTTTGCCAGCCCGCCCCCTCCTGCTGCCCCTGCCCCCCATCTTCCCTCCTACCCTGTGTGTCTCTGCCCATCCCAGTCTACTTCTGGTCTCTCTGGCAGCTCTTTGACCTTGAAGCCTCCTCCCACTTTTTACCCCTTCCATACCACTGTTCCATGGGATTCGCTGCTAATTATCTCTCAATCTGCAAATCTGTCCTTTACACCAAGGGCTCCCAGACATTTCTCCAGGCCTACCTTTCTAGAAGCCTTGTTCCTCATCCCAAGGACGATCCACAGGCAATATGACAGCAACTGGGGCCCCCACATTTACTTCACCCTTTTTCTTCCCAAGCCACTTCTTCTTTCTGGACTCCTGTCTAGGCATCCTGACCAGAAACATGGTCAGCTATAACCCTTTCTGTTTTGCCAGCCTCCCACCCTTCACTCCACCCTCCAGTTATTTGCCTAGTCCCTCCCTACCAGACCATCATAGTTTCTCATCTAATCTACAGCACAGTCTCCTTATTGAGATCTCCCTGCCATCCACCACCATCATCTGCCTAGAACCCATAAGTGCACTGAGCACTACAGACAAGTAGGTACTTTCACTCTGGCCATATTCCCAATGGCTCTAAATTCTAGACAAGACATAAGCAATCTGTTAACAATCAGTACATTAAAAACAGGGATCTATATGAAGTTCTGTGGGAACATGGAAGAGACTGACAAAGTCATTCCTGTCACTTCTTATCAAGAACCACAGAGACTCCCCAGTCGACATCCTTAACAGAGCTACCAGTGGTGGCATCATGATACACAGGAGGGTGTGATCCATTACAAGGTATCCCAAGTAATTAGTAAGCATAATCAGTGAAAGTAATAATGGCCCAAGAACATGAATCTTAAAGATTGTTATCTTTATATACATGAGTGCAAATACAAGGCCATGTGGTAGTAACAGCCCATTGACTTCCTTGTAAACTGAAGGATGGGAGTTACTATCTTACAAGCTGAATGAACACCAGTCTCGGAAAGTCCACAGGACATCCTGGGCCAGGGAGTCACTAGAGAAGTGACTTGGAGAACTTAGAGAAGCAATTTGGAGAACAGAGGATAGAAGCTGCTGGCCTTTCAAACATTCTCCTTATGGTAGCTAAGGCTCTTGTAATACGGCCCCATCCTACCCCCCATCTCATACCTGTCTCCGACTTGCTACAGCCACAATGGACAACCATTTTCTGACTGTACTCTAAAACTTTCAGACCTTTCCCATGTGGCCATGCCTGCAATGCTTTTTCCACAATGTCTCCCATCCTTCAGGACACATGTTACATCCTAGGAAAACTTGACCAACTGCTTCCCTCCTCAGGGTTCTCATGTTCTCATTTGTCTGTGGTCTTCCTCCCCAACTCCCCTGAAGAGATCCAGGACAGGGCTGGGTAGGGCTGATATCTGATCTTGCCCTGTCTACTGAGAGCTTATTTCAGCTCCTGGCAATGTATACAGCTCCAAATAGGGCTCCTGAGCAAATCAAGGAGTATAGGGTCTACCTACTGCAGAGCATTAAAAAAACAAAAACCAGCACTTCCAGGACAAGAGAAGGGAGCTTTGAAAGAGCTTACTATCTATGTTCCACCCTTTTAATCTGAGGATAGAATGTTCTAGACTGGGTTTTTTCCTCCTTTCTCTTGGCTCCTCTGTCTTACATTCCCACACAAAGGCTGCAGAGAACTGGGACCTAACCAACCCAGAAGAGACACTCAAACTTTTCCTGCTTATGTGACCTTGAGTCGTTATTTAACCTAACTGTTTCTACTTCTTTAAATGAGAAATACAAAACATCCTATACATGGGATTTATGAAAGATAATTTAACATGCGATTTACAAAACACATAATAAGTCCTCAGTCAATGTTACATTCCCATCCCTCCATCCTTCTTTTGGCAATCCTCACTAAGCAAACCACAGCATCTGATGCCTGCTTGTGTCCAAAGGAGGTGTCTCTGGTGGGATCCCTGCTACAGTGGACTCCATGGCACAGCATGTATTTGGGGGCTAAGCTGTTACATTCAACGTACCTGGGTTATGGACATATAAGCCTTTGTTTAAAATCAGCTTGGTGTCCTCTGGTGCTTCAGAACCTTTATATCAATTGCAAGTTTCCTTTTAGGAGACTCTAGAAACTGACCTGTAATATGAATATGTCACTCATAACCTTCTAGTCTCCATGCAGTATCAATGGCCTCTCAGGCAGAATTACTTTGAGTTGCTTCTTTCTTATGTACAATGTGTTTGCTAGGAGCCATCGACCGACTGGGTCTCACAGCCTTTAGACAAAGTCACTGGAAACAATGAGGGGTGGGTTAATTAGGGGGGAGCAGTCCCTAAAGTCCACGGGTCTTAAAACTGAGGTGCTTGTCTCGAGAATGTTCACATACTTCAACTGCAACAAACTCACCATCTGCCCTTACAGAAGGGATACAGCAAAGGGATACAGGAAAGGGGTGATCAAAAAGACAGTAACATGTAAAACCAGCTCAAAGAGACTCCTTCCGGGGAGGACAGAGGGGGAATGGGTCTTTTAGCAGAACCCAGCACATATACAGCCTGGCAATGGTGCAGAAACCCAACTCTCTAGACATGAAGCCCACAGCAATGGAGCCCAAGGTTACCTGTTAGTATCCCACCAAGAACCACCACTCTGGTCAGAATAAAGACAAGCCTAGAAAGCCTAGAGTTAGTCTAAGTTAGAGGGATTTCTCCCACTCCCAAGGCTGCATTCCCTCCTGGGTGTCTGCCTGCGTTGGGCTGTATGGTCACCAGCATGGGCACAGCCAAATGAGACTGTATGGCCTGGGACAGCCTCCTCTCCAGCACAGTAGGGCTGTAAGCAAGGGAGAAACACAGTGTGATTTATACCTGAAAAAGATGACTCACTATTAACACAAGGATGGTCAAACGAATCCTGCCCACAAAAGACTATCAGCAACTAACGCGAATGAGCTGGAAATGCAGCAATCAACAATCAAGGTATGAAGTTTAGAACATGTAAAACATAGTACACGGGTTTACTTATAGATATACAGAGTGGAAATACACACACAGGAATGAAAATCACAGGACTGTAGTACCTTTAGAGAGGAAATAAGGGAATAAGATCTGGGAAGGATGCACTGAGGTCCTCACTAACAAGTCTATGTTGTTTTGGTTCTTTAAGTAAATGATCTGTAACCGATAAGGCTGTGTTCAAACTGGCAGGCAGACAGAGTTGTAGCTGTCAATATGGCACTTACAAAGAAGAAAGCATCACTGTGGGGGACTACGTGTCAAGTGTGTGGGAGGGGGCGAGAGGGAGGTGAGTGGACCAATTAGGAGGTGACTACAATTGTTTAGACAAGAGATGGAGAAGAGAGGAGTGGCGGGGGAGATCATTCCTCGTGCGTCTTGGAGGTGACCCAACAGGCCTCAGGTATTGACAGGATGTGTGGAGCAGGTCGGGGTAAGTGGATGGGAAGGAGGCACTGTGATGTCTTGTTTCCTAGTCACAGTAATGGGGTGGTGGAAGCACTGATATTGGGTGAAGACAGCAGAGGAGAGCCAACTGGCCAGCCCATGGACATCCAGAACCAACCACCCTCAGCACCATTTTCTAGCCAACAAAGTTAGACACAGACATCTCCCCAGACCAATAATGGGCCATCACCACAGAGTATCCTGAGAATTCTTTTAAACGTCATGCTTGGTGCCTGCCTTTGATGAAATAACCCAATTAAGAAAGGGATGGAAAGGACAGAGCTGAAGCCCTGAGTAGTAACACAGCCTGCACTTAATTCTGCCCTCAAACCTTTGGGTAAAACCAGCAGAGAAAAATGGGAGGTCGAGACGGTGCCTATGAATACTTGATAGCTCAATATAGCTTTGGGGGTGCAAATGACTATGACAGATGAACAGTGCCCGGCTGCCCCTGAGAAGTTACATTAGTGGTGATAATGGCGGGCTATAGGTACAGAGTGCTGGTAATTTATTTCCCCTTTAAGGATATGTTAGGAAAGGCAGATTTAATAGTGTGGAAATGAGAATGGGTGAGACAGAATGGCGCTATCATGTAGCTAACCCGTCAGGCTGCCCCAGCCCTGCCATGGACCGGGGGCTTGCTCTCTTCTCCCAGAGGCGGCTCTGAGGCTTATTATTCCCCACGCGCATAACAAGAAACACACATCTCTCCCCCTGTTGTGCAGAATGGGCAAGTATATAGGTGCTCATCTAATTCCCAGGCTGCTCAGGGTCTTGGTTTTCAGGATATCTGGTATGTTGATGTGTCTGTTTCAGACAGAATATTCCCAGAAAACAGAGAGAGAGTCTGAGCCTGCCATGCCATACAGTTATCACCAACAGATGGGAAAAGAGATGGACACAACACTAGTTCTTTTCCTTTGAGCTTTAGAATCAATAACCCCCTTTTCATCACCAAAGGGAAAGAAGCCGCACAGAGGCTTTCATCATTCACATTCCTTAATGAGGTATTGAGTATCAACTGTGACAGGTGCTGTGCCCAGGTCTCCAAGTGCTCATGGTGAAAAGGACAGACAAGTGGAAAGGCAACAAGAACTGGGTGAGAGGCCCTGCAGCACAGGGGGACGTGTGATGTCTAGGGGAGACGACTCCACAGCTGGCAATTTTTCCCAGGAGAAGCTAAGATCTGAAGGGCATAAGGGCATTAGCCACGAGAGAGTGGAACAGTGTTTCAGGCAAGGGGAACAGCATATGCAAAGACGCCAGAGTAGAGACCATGTTGCCTGCCGGTGGAACCATAGCCATTCAGTTTTGTGGAAGCAGATGGAGTGTGCAGGAACAAGGGTGGACGGGTGAGCAAGGGCAGGACTCAGCCCTGTGCTGCTCTGCCCCGGGAGATGGAGAGCCCTGCCTTCCAGGAGCTCATGGAACACTTCCAAACCTTCCTTCCACACCCTGCCCTGAGACCCCTGCTCCCAGGGGTCTGCTCTGCTGAATTTGCCTCCAGGAGGGCATCTCCCACCTCTCCACTGAGAGCTCCTGCTAACTATGATCCTCCCGAGTCCAGAGGAGAACCAAGGCTCAGCAGGAAAATCCCTCCTGGCCCCTCAACAGATCCCTCCCCATTTCTGGTCAGAGCCTTCCGAGGAAGCATACTGACACTGTATACGGCAGCACCAGGGATCCCGTCCTGTCTGCTCAGGGTCGACAAGCTTAACCAGAGGGAAAACAAAATGCTAAGAGTAGCCACTCTCTCCCTGATGCAATTCAGTCTCTCTCCACGGTCAGCATGTGAATTAGGAAGACAGAAGGGCCTGGCAGCAGCCCGTGATTAAACCCACCATGCAGCAAGGGGCTCATCCATCACTGCTTTTCTTTTCTTCTCACCCAAACAATGTAAAATGGCCCTCTTAAAATCTCAAGTAAATAAGGTGATTCAGCCTCTCTCTTTAATTCCCCCTCACTGTGGACATACCCACCACACAGGCAAGGTTTCCAATACCCCTCCCTCAAGGTTTACTATCTATCTTTCCAACTTTAATGATTCTCTGCCCACGCAGGCTGTCTGGATTCCAGTGCTCTGGTTTTACCTAATGTCAATTCTTTTGCTAAGGATCTCTTAACAAAGCAAACAGGTGGCCATGAACCTAACTGAGATTCAGCCCTAACATCATTATCACCCCTGGAAGGCAGGAGGCAGAAGATGTACGAGCAGGGGCAGTGGGTGAAAGATGGGGCCAAGGATGATGGCTGCCCTGTTTGGCCGCAGGCTACAGCAGGTCAGCCTTGAGCTTGGACAGCTCCCAGTGGGCAAGGCATGACGTGGTGGAGACCCACAGTTCCAGATATATATGAGCTTCATGTCAGTCATCTCCCAGACTGTCGGCTCTAAGGGAGGTGACCAAACCCAGCCAAGTCCACTGACCCCTATTATTGGAAATGAAAAGACAGTTATGACTTCATGCTGGTTGGAAGCACCAGGGTTTACAGCCCTCCAGGGATGGCTGGTATAGACTCCTCTAAGGAAAGGATGCAAATGTTAGCACTCTAGGTGGCAGTAAATATGCAGAATCAGGGGCAGCTGCGTGTCTCAGTTGGTTAAGTGTCAGACTTCAGCTCAGGTCATGATCTCATGGTTTGTGGGTTCAAGCCCTGCATCAGGCTGTAGGCTGACAGCTCAGAGCCTGCAGCCTGCTTCAGGTTCTGTGTCTCCCTCTCTCTCTGCCTCTCTTCCACTTGCACGCTCACACTTGCTCGCTCTCTCTCAAAAAAATGAATGAACGTTAAAAACATTTTTTTAAATATGAAAAATCATGGGGGTCCTTGTGAGATACTGTGACATAGAGTAGGAAATATAATGGTCTTCAACCCACTACCTGACACAGAGCTCCTAAAATCCCTGAAATTTCTTAGGCGAGGAGAGTGATAAAGGTGCCTTTCATTATATTAATGAGGTGCCTTTGGGAAACTGCTTAAGGATGGTGCCAGTTGCCCTGAGAACAAGCCATGTGATTGGACAGTTGGAATTTGCAGTTCCACCCCCATGCCTCCAGTGGGGAGAGGGGCTAAAGAATGTTCTCAGTCTTCAGAGGCCAATGGTTTAATCAATTATGCCTAGTAATGGAGCCTCCATAAAAATCCCAAAGGACTGGGTTAGGAGGGCTTCCAGGTTAGTGAACACAAGGAGATTTTGGAGAGTGGTGCTCTGGGAGAGGACACGATCCTTGCCATGATCTGACTGTTGCAGAGTTTTGCTGTTTTATAATAAAAAAGTAAACTCATCAGTACAATGTTTCTCTGAGTTCTGTGAACCACTGTGTGGGAGCTGTTAGAACCCCTATCTAGAGCCAGTTAGTCAAGTGGCATCTGAAATGGTGGGGAAAGAGACTAAGGAAATTATGATGCTTCACCTTGGAGAGGCAGGAAAAGTTATTGAGGGAAGAGAATGACTCTTCTAGGCTACTCAAGCGTCTCTTAGTCCATCAAATGAACATTTACTGTGGAGGATCCTCAGAAATAAGAGCCTTGGAAACTCTCTTTTGATATTTAGCATCTCCATCAACCATCACCTCAGTCCCTCCTGCTCTCTCCACCACACTGAGTCCATCTACCTGCTCACATCTCCAGTACCACTCCCTCCTAGTCCAACCCAAAACTTATCCACAACAGCCATCTTCCAACTGCAGATCCCAAGCCCCAGCCCTCCTTATGCAGCCCATCCTCCACATGGTAGCCAGTGAAAGCTTTTCAAAACACAGATCTGTCATCTGGGCATCCACATCCACCTCAGAGCCCTTCAGTGGGCTCCCACTACTGCTGAGGTAATGTTACATTCTTTAAGGTGCTCTGCACAGCCCTGTGGTCTGGCCCCAGCCAGGCCCTCTGAACTCTGGCCTTCCTTGAACCCCTCTCAATTACTCCACTACTTTCTATGAGAGGGCAATTAAACATGCTGTTCCCTCTGGCTGCAATGCTCTTTCTTCACTGTTTTACCCATTCATTTCCATCCAATCTCAGCTTGAATGCAACTTCCCCAAGGAAGCCTTCCCAAATCATCTCTATGTCAGGTCTTCCTTTTAGAACCATTTGGAACACAGTGTGCCTATTTGGCACTTACCATTGTCTACAAGCTATATTTACTTATGTAATCATTTGATGTATAGGTCTCCTCCCTAAACTGTAAGCTCTGGGACAGCAAGAGCTGAAACTTGTTTTTGTTGTTATTCTGTGGTCAATACTCATGATAGTGTCTAGCACACACTATGAGCTTAGTGTATTACCTGTTGAGTCAAAAATCGGGTTTTTTTGTTTGTTTTATTTATTTTTTGAGACAGAGAGAGACAGAGCACAAGTGGGTGAAGGGCAGAGAGAGAGGGAGACACAGAATCTGAAACAAGCTCCAGGCTCTGAGCTGTCAGCACAGAACCCGATGCGGGGCTCCAACCCACGAACCATGAGATCATGACCTAAGCTGAAGTCGGACACTCAACTGACTGAGCCAACCAGGCATCCCAGTTGAGTCAAACTCTTGACCCCAGGGGTTTGCAATACCTGGTCTAGTTAGGATGATTCACACCCAGATTCAAGAAAAAGGACATTCAGAAATGAAAACAGAAGAGCCACTGAGAGTGATAGATGAAGCCCTGGGTGATGAGGAGGACTGCACCTGCCCTGTGACTTAAAGAGAATGTTCTGAGCAGGATACCTATCAGAAGACCATCACCTTCCTCTTGACAGTACAGGTGAAATCCTGGGTCCTATGGATGACTGTAGACTCATTGATTCTACAAAGCCTCCAGAACACACTCCAGCATGAATCTCCCCACACTGTACAAGCCCAAGTGATTCTGGACCTCGCATGTTCAGGAGCTCTGGGAGTCCTGGACATCCAAATGAGTGACTAACCTGAGCAAGCTGCTGATATCTGCTTGATGTTGCTCTGCTGAAGAAGAGAAGTCACTCAGAAAACACTCAAAGAAAGATCATGATACTCCATGAAATGAGATATGAGAGAGCCTACTTAGAATGGAAGCAGTCACCTCTACTCCCAGCTCTGCTAGGCATGAGCTATGTGACCACAAACAAGTCACTGTGTCACTTCAGGTCAGTTTTCTCATGTATAAAGTCAAGATAAGAATCATATCCACTGAGGCTGTCGTGAAGATAAATGAAATAATGTGTGTAGCATGCCTGGTGCAGAGTACGCAAATTCCAGTTTCCATTACAAGAGAAAAATCCTGATTCTACTTCTCTACAAAAATAGATAATCTCAAAAATCAAATTTGGGAACACATTGTATTCCTTTAAAAAAATTAAGGTTCTTCTTTCCTGATTATCACAGTAATACATTTTCACTGAGAGGCAATATGGAGTAGGAGATAAGGACCCACTGAATGGATTCAAATTCAGCACCATTTCCTAACAGCTGCTTAGCCTTGGGCAAGCTACTTAAGTTCTCAGAGTCCAATCTCCACCTCCATAAAATGAAGATGGTAATATTTCCCAGTTTATAGCCTAGCTGTGGAAATTAAATGAGATAATTTATGTGAGATTCTGGATATGGTACCAGACACCTTGTGAGGACTCAGTAAACATTGTTTCAGTGGCCGCCACCATCATCACTACTGTTGACACGTTTTAAAGTCAGAAATGTACAAAATTAGGAAATGTAATTTATAAGGCCACCATTCTTAAATAACATTTGAGTGTTTTTTTCCTAATAATCAACTAGTAATGTTTATAAAACTGAAGTCACACAATATAAACTGAGTTGTATTCTGATACTTTCATTTTTATGTCATAATGACTAAGAACATGATGTAAAAGTTTCCATAATATTCCATCATATGGTAGTAACCCATCATAATAATTTTTACCAGATGTTGGTCTTATAAATAATGCTGCAGTAAATGTACTTCTGCCTATGTCTTTGTCCTCATTTCTAATTAATTCTTCAGGATAGACTTCTAAATGAATTATTATTTAATAGAGCACATGGGTTTTCTTTTTTAAATTCTTTTTTTTATAGTTTATTGTCAAGTTGGTTTCCATATAACACCCAGTGCTCATCCCAACAAGAGCCCTCCTCCAGCCCATCACCCCCCTTCCCCTCTCCCCCACCTCCATGAGCCCTCAGTTTGTTCTCAGTATTCAAGAGTCTTTCATGGTTTGCATCCCTCCCTCTCCCCCACTATTTTTCCCCTTCTTTTCCCACTTCGTCCTCCGTTAAGTTCCTCCTAATCTACCTATATGTGCGAACGTATGGTATTTGTCCTCTGCCTGACTTCTTTCGCTCAGCAGAACACCCTCTAGTTCCATCCATGTTGCTACACATGGCCAGATTTCATTCTTTCTCATTGCATATAGTATTCCATTGTATAAATATAACACATCTTTTTGTTTTTTGTTTTTTTTTGTTTTTTTTTTTTATTTCTAGGAGAGAGAGAGAGACAGCGTGAGCAGGGGAGGGTCAGAGAGAGAGGGAGTCACAGACTGAAACAGGCTCCAGGCTCTGAGCTGGCAGGCAGCACAGAGCCCGACGCGGGGCTCGAACCCACGAACCGCGAGATCATGACCCAAGCGAAAGTCGGACGCTTAACCGACTAAGCCACCCAGGCGCCCCATAACACATCTTTTTGATCCATTCATCAGTTGATGGACACTTAGGCTCTTTCCATGTTTTGGCTATTGTTGAGAGTGCTGCTATGAACATTGGGGTACACATGCCCCTATGCATCAGCACTCCTGCATCCCTTGGGTAAATTCCTAGCAGTACTACTGCTGGGTCTTAGGGGAGTTTTAATTCTTAATAAATGACAAAGTGCTTTCCACAATTTATGTGGTGCCTGGCACATTATTTTGCATATTGAGGGGCTAGATAAAGAGCTGTCAGAAGAAGAAAAGAAAGTAAGCATTGTCTTTTTTAAAAATGTAGGCTTACTTACCAGAAGAAAGATTTTACCTTTCATTTTACATTTCTTTGAACGCCAGTGAGGTTGAACACTTTTCATATTATTTGCCTATATGAAATTTTGTACTCATGTCTTTGGTAAAATTTCAGTATTTTTATTAATTTATAAATGCTTTTTACATATTAAAGCAATCACCTGCTTGACTTACTTGTGACAGTATTTTTCTTTTCTTTCTGTTTTACTTTCAACACAAATTATAGCTTGATTTTAATGTAGTCAAACCTTCTAATTTTATTTACCAGATCTACTATTCTTGAGATGAGATGAAAACTCAACCAGGTGCTCTGCTAACTTTTGTGTGTGCTTATTTTTTATGCGTAACTCTTCCAGATAAATGTGTTTTACTGGTTGGCATGAGATGACTACCTATCTTAAAGTATTTCGCCAAATTTCCCAGCACCATCTGTATAATAAATCTTTGGTAGGTCAAAGACCTACCAATGACTATCAGGATTTATTTGTGACTATGGATTCTAGTCCACTGTTATGTCCATTGGATTTTATATCATTCACCGTGAGTTTTTAAGGGGAAAAACTCCTCTTCCTCAGAGCCTGAGTCAGTGGATCCTGCCATATTGTGACCCTAAGGACATAACATATTGCCGCCTTCTTTCAGATCACAACCACCTGTCATAGAACCAGCCTTGGCATTGACACAAAGACCTCAGTGCTGCAGAAGAACATGGTATCAGTCTCTCACGTCTTTAAAATCATTAATACCATTCCAGCTGAGAAACTTACTTCATGAATTCTCTTCCAAGCCACGGTTTGTGTTTTTCTCTGCACATTCTCTGAAGTCCAAACTAGTTAGGAAAGAGCCTGCTGGGGTGCCTGAGTCACCACATAGCTAATTTTATTAGCAAAATGTTGAAGAGGCAAGGATGGTTCTCAGCTATCTATGGCTACCACTCTAAACCTCATTGGCTTTCAGTCTCTACTTGCTCCATCAGTCTCATTAGTCCCATTGACCTCTCAACACTTCCTTTACCTGGGTTTAGGACAGCATGCTCTTCTCATTCTCCTCCCTGTTTCCAGTTTTTTCCTGTAAGCCTTTTAGTACTTCTGGCCCATCTTCTGAGCTTCTGCATGTTGGAGATCTGAGTCATTAATCCTAGTCATCAGACCTCTTTGCCCTTCTGCTTATCTTCACTCCCACAATGATCTCATCTAATCTCAGGATTTTAAGCACCAAGTACAGGCTGATGACATTTCCAGTGTGGATCCCTCCCTGGATATTGAGACCAATATATCCAACAATCAAGAGTTGGACTAGTCACACATCCCAAAGTAATCTAACCTTCCTTGGCAAACCAGCCCCTCCTGCAGTCTTGCCCCATCAGAGTCCATCAGCAAATCCACCAAAATAGAGCCGGAATTCAACTGCATCTTTCTGCCCTCACTACCACCTCCCTGGAATGAGCCACCACCAAAAGTCTCTCAAATGATCTCCCTGGTTCTGCCCTGTGACCCTCTTGAGCATAAAGTCAAAGTCCTAATCAAATCATCTCTCTCTTATTTCCTAATATTCTTCTCCCTGTTCACATTTCTCTAAATGCCCCTTTGAATCCTCAGACAAGCTGGGCATACCCCGTCCACTGGGACTTCATGCCTACTGCCCATCGCCCAGGCAGTCCTTGCACACAACTCTACTTCCATCGGGTCCTTCTTCATCACCACCTTTTCTGTGAGGTCTACCCTGGTCCTAATGAAAATTCTTTCAAAATAAAAATAAAATAGCAACTCCCTATTTTGTACCCCCTCTTCCTGCCTAATTCTTTCTCTTTGGCAATCATCCTAAACAGACTCAACATGTTACTTACTTAACTTGCCTCTTGACTGCCCCCCTCACTAGAACCTAAGCTCCATGACTGTGGGCATTTCTCTGTTTACTTCAGTACTAAAAGAACCAGAACAGGGTCTAGCACTTGGTAGGATCTTAGCTACCCAGTGCATGAGAGGATACATGAATAGGATGACTAAACAAATCCCTCTTTTTGGAAACAAGGAAGCAGAGTAGTCAGAGAGTCTCCCGGGTTGGAATTTGAACCCACAACTGGCTCTACCAGGGGGTCTCTATCTACAACTCTAAGAATAGGAAGAAAGAGGTTAAGATGGTGACGCCCTGGACAGAGACCCAATCTATTTAGCAAGCCCTGCTCTGTGTTACACTGCAGCAGACTAGCTGTCCACTGACTTCTTTAGAATGCAGTTTTTTGAGGGCACCTGAGTGGCTCAGCCGGTTAAGTGTCTGACTTCGGCTCAGGTCATGATCTTATGGTTCACGGGTTTGAGCCCCACGTCAGGCTCTGTGCTGACAGCTCAGAGCCTGGAGCCTGCTTCAGATTCTGTGTCTCCTCCTTTCTCTGCTCCTCCTCCAATCATGCTCTTTCTCTGTCTCTCAAAAATAAACGTTAAAAAATTTTTAAAGATGGAACTTGAGGGTGTTATGCTGAGTAAAATAAGTCAGGCAGAGAAGGACAGATACCATATGTTTGCCCGTATAGGTGAATTAGGAGGAACTTAACGGAGGACCATGGGGGAGAAGAAGGAAAAATGGGGGGAGGGAGGCAAACCATGAGAGACCCTTAAATGTCAAGAACAAACTGAGGGCTCATGGAGGTGGCGGAGAGGGGAAGGGTGGTGATGGGCATGGAGAAGGGCATTTGTGGGGATGAGCACTGGGTGTTATATGGAAACCAACTCGACAATAAACGGGAAGGGAAGGGGAGGGGAGGGGAGGGGAGGGGAGGGGAGGGAAAAAAGAATGCAGGGAGAGGGAAAAAATTTTAAAGAATGTAGTTGGGGGAGGGGGATTAAAAGGGAAACAATGTAAATCTCATGGCAACCGTCTTCTTGAGTTGGCTCAGGAAGGAAAAAAGGCATAAGCAACACAGTGCCCAACCCTGAGTGAGACAGCGAGTGACAGATCTGACTGACAGAAAGAAGAGGTATAAATTCATCAGAACAAAAGAGACCAGAATGGTTGGACCATCAGAGAAACATGGTACACATGTAGAGGCCCCACAGATGAAATGGTGATTACAAAACAAAACAGTCCTAATAAGATTACAGCTGATAATGAATCTGCTACAAAACTCTGCAACGATGTTAGGATTTTAATAAGCATCCCCCAAAGATCACTCAGTCAATTTCACAAATGCCCATTCTCATCACTTAATTCTAAGGGGCGGGGGTGGAAGGCAGCTCCACCTAGCTGTTTCTAAATTAATAATGTGCTTCATTTTTGTTACGCCTCAGAAACAAAGCCACTGTAACATTTCAAGCTGTTTTGGGAGAATTTAATATTCTCCCTGCTGATATAAACAGAACCTTATTAACTAAGTCCCAGAGATGCCACATTTGGGATGTAATCCAGGCCCTGGTGCCAACTGCAATGTTAACATTTGAAAATACCTCATGTGCATACTTCATTTGAACAAGGAAGGCAATATAAGCTTTTCCCTAGAAAAATAGAAAGGAAAAAAAAGGTAACTCTGTATCCCCTTGAGAAAGGCCGCTTAATCTGGATTTGGACAAAGACTACAAGAAACGGTACACACTGTTCCTTTTTTTTCCCCCTCGTCATTTTTCCTACCATCAGCTCTCCCTTAGCTCTCAAGAATCTGGGGTGTAAATACAGCCAGGTTCATCCCACGGGGGAAAAATAAAGAGAGAAAACCCATGTGACCCACATGCAGGTGGAAACTACATCCCAGGAGGCCACACACCTCTCAACCCAAGTGAGGCCCAGATTTGGCTTCCTGGACCTGGGCTCCCCGCCCACAGCTTCTCGGTCTCTGCCTGAACACCCATCGCCCAGGGGCACTCCAGGCTTCTAGGCACAATATGCTGCCATTCATGTGAGCAGAACGTGGCTGTGTGCCACCGGATGCAAGCATTTCCAAATAACCCTGATCCCGTTCTCAGGACTCAGCCTCTGATGACAGCCCAGACCCGCAGCGGCGGCAAATCCGCATGACTTCCCATCGCAACACAGAAAAAGCGAGTCACGGAATAGTGAAGAGGACAAAGAGAAATGAAGAAAGTAGCAGGGAAGGAAGGTACGGTTGTTTACTTGCACGTCACCTACACAAAGTACCTATCATGCAAATATACTGCTAACAGACACTTAGCTTTTAATGCTGTGTTTGTACTGGGAATAAAATAGAAAACCAGAAGGCGTCATGCAAGGTGACAAACCAGAGAAGCCAGGCTCAAGCTCAGGAGAAGATGGGATTTGGCTCCGCTTGAGACCTGATTTGAAGCATCCTGACAGAGATGTAGACGAGAGTATACAGCCACAAATACACAGGACATATCAATTTCTTGGTGTTTCCAGTGTCTACAAATACCCCCAGTAGAAGCGATGGGTAAAAACTGTCTTGAACAACACCAAGAGGCTTGATTTGAGTTCAAAAATAAATTCCTCCAACTGTAAATAAGTTAGACGCTCACGGGCTGAGACGTCTCCGTCACGTGAGGAGCTCAGACTCTGCGAAGGAAAATAACAACAAAGCATTCTTTCCCTTGAATTAAAAATCAGGTCACAGTCAACTCAAAAATAACTTTGTAAAGGCTAAGGAGGAGAACAGAAGAGTTATTCTATAAATAATCGCTAACATCCATATTCATTGTGAGCCTTTGAAACTCGCCGGACAAGTAGTTTCAGAAAAGCAACGGCTGATCTTGCTTAAAGAACGTCATCCATATTCACGTCCTGAATGCACCCTAATCAACAAATCCAAGTGCTCGGCTAATTAAATGCTGATTGCTTGTTGCACAAGGGTGAAAGTCAACCATCTTAGCCAAGGTTTGAGTTATTCTAAGAAATGATGATAGTTCAGCTTTTTCGAGCCATTTTATGCCTCATGAGTACATTACTCTTAATGAAACTTCATTTAGGCTAAGGGACTACCTTAACAAATAATTAACTGATGACTCTCTGGTGTTTATTCACCGAATAAACTGACAGAGTAACCGACACTGTGGACATGGCTGATAAACTGTGAGCACTCTTCTGGTCTTGACCACTGACAGTCCAAGAATAATCCAGTGACCTCCCACGTCACTGCTCAGCCTCGTGGTGGAGGGCAAGTGGTGGCTAACCTGGGGCCATAAATGAGCGCTTCAGTATCACCACCCATTTCTGTTGAGAACACTTCCCAAAATCAAAGTGGTGAGGGGAACTGCATAAGACTTCCTCCTGAAGTAAAAAGGCAACGAACAAATTCCAGGACTGAGCATCTTATCGCATTGTCCCTAGGGAAGTCCTGGGAGCCGCTTCTAATTACTGATGCTCAGCGTATGATTTCCTTATCATTACTGCTATTTACCCTTTTTTCCTTAGGATGGCATTACCATGTTTACCTGAAGGGTAATGCATGCTTTAGCTAAATGAGAAAATCATTCTCTCTTCTCTGATCCTTAAAAATTTTGCATACGATGCTGCTTAAGTGAATTTAAAGTATCTCACCAAGTCGTCAACAAAAATTATTCACTCTACCTGGCTCACAACTTTTTGATTTACAGGGTGCTTTCTAATGTTGCATGTGTAAACAAGAACCTACTCAGATCAGGAGCAATGTCATTCTTGCCTAACTGTCTCTCCTTCAAAAATTAATCAAGCTGGCTGGAGGGACATAACGGAAAATCCTTCTTAAGTAATGTGGATTAATGATGTGCTGCCACTTCCTACAGGAGGAAGGACGTCAAACTCCCCCAAAATATGGACCTCTGGTAACATGGGAAATAACTCTGCCTACTGGGTAAGAGATTAGGCTCTGGATGCTGACAAATCTGGATTCCAATCCCATACTATGCATTTGTTTGGTGGCCGTGGCTAGTTAATTAACCAACCCAAGCCTTGGTTTGCTCCTTTGGAGAATGGAAATCATTACCCTCCACTGTTAGCCTGTGATAAGGCACCAATTAATATGCCTACAAAGTCTTCAGCACTGGCTTGATAAATGTCAGATGCTAATACTGCTAATTTTATCTGCAATATTAGTAATGTCCAGCCAGAGGCACAATGGTTTTGCAAAGAGCAGAGATGTTTGTCAACCTGATGGAACAAGACCTTAAGACCTTCATGCATCCCCACACTGTGTCTGGAAGAAAGCCCTAGTCTGCCAGAAATGGCTTCTCAGAGAAGTGAGGCAGACTTACAAAAGGAAAGATATCGATTGGTTTCCAAGTGTCAACAATAACCATTCCCCATGTCATAGTCAAGGTACCAATCTAGGAGTCATCATTGACTTTTCCACCTCTTTTATTTCATCTTTCAGTCCATCATTCTGTACCACAGATTCTACTTTTAAAACCTATCCCAATTTTCCTCTCCTCCGTTTGCACACCCAGCATTCCACCCCAAGCCATCATCTGTCTGCTCACCTGTGAGAAGGCAATGAACCCTGTAACTAGTCTCCCACTTCTTACCTTCTGTCACCTCCCGCAATCCCCCCCTAAATCCAGTCTCCATATCACAGCCAGACTCTGCTTAACACCTTTTAATGGCTCTCTACCACCTTGGGAGTAAAGCCCAAATCCCAAACAGGCGTCTGCCAACCCACGCAAGCTCATCTGCCACCACTGTCCCTCCTCACTCAGCACATTCTCCCAGCAATGCCTCCATTCCTCAAATGTGCTCAGCCTGTTCCAACTCCTGGGCTCAGGCACAGGTTTCTTCCTCTGCATGACAGGTGCCTCCCTTGCCCTCTGCCTGGCTTCCTCCCTGCCAACAAGATACAGCTGAAACATTTCCTCCTAAGAAGTGAGAATCCCAAGACTCCTAAGGAGATGGTTTATTCCTGTCACGATACTGCATTTGTTTTTTGACAACAGTTTTCTCCATTTTAAGGCCATTTGTGCTTTTCCCCCAGGTCTGTCCACTCTGCTGCTGGCTTCCCGGGAACCAATGGGGACATCTGCACTCAGGACAGAACTGGGCACATAGCAGTAACTTGGTCCAATAGGAATGATTCGAGGGTTGGTATGGGGCAAAGTGAGGCTTGGGCTTTATCCTGCATGGCCGCAGGGTGAAGAGAAAACCCATGTGAGATAAAGCTGTGTGGCAGCCAGCACGTCTCAGGAAAAGGAAGGCACCCTGGACTCAGAAGAGCCACCTGCCTCGTGAGCAGAGTAGTAAGGTCCCCATTCTGGAGAATGTTCAAAACCGGCGTCTAGTCAATAGTTTCAAGGAAACAGCTGACTGGACTGCATGTCCTAGAAGGGAGCTTTCACCTCTAGGATTCCATGAAATGAAAGAGTTCAGCCCTTGGTAGTGATGAACCATCCAAATTGGGGGCGGTGGCGGGGGGGGGGGGGCGGATAGGAGGCAGCTGGACACGTGCATGGCTTCCTAACCTCAGTTTTAGAGAAGATGTACAATCAAGTCATAGCCACTGCTGAAGGCCAAACAACACTCCTTGCATGCTCGCCAGCCACAGAGCACCATCTCTGGGCCCAATTAGCCCAACTCATCTCTGGAAAGAGACACAGTGAAAGAAAAGGAAAAAAATCACAGCTGAATAAGCTTTGCAGAGTGCTCACATGTGTCCGGTGCAGTTGTGACTGACCCAGTCCTCCCCAGAGCCCCACAAGATGGACACCGTCAGTGCCATCAACAGACAGAAGAGAACACCAAGATGCCAAGAGAGGTTAATGCATGTGCCCAAGGCCAAATATTCAACAAGCAAAGCCGGGATGAAGACCCATGTGGGCAGACACCTAACCCCGCCACTCTCCTGCAACATGCCAACTGAAGAGACAAAATGCAGCATGTGCCATCCTTTTTAGTTCCTCTAGAAGAACCACTGGTGGCATTCAAGAACTCACTTAACATCCCTACTAAGGCTGCCAGATGGCTCCAAAAAGCCAATAAGACTCTTAAGTCAGAGTATGTTTAAGGTTAGGTTCAGAGAAGGGGCTCCTGAGGACGCAAGCCACAGGATGCCCTGGGAGATCCGGTCCAGGCCTGGAAGCTTCAAGCACCATGGCTGCACCAGTTCCCTCACCCCCCGTGGGCCCGCAGTGAGTTTACCTGGACGTCCCCGCAAGGGCTTCCATATTGCAAGCGCCTGCCAGACACACCAGGAGACTTGTGCGAGTCCCTGCTCCGGAGAAATGCCAAACAGTGGGAAATGATTTTAGGGGGGGTACACAGAGGAGATAGTAAGGTCCAAGGAGGGCTCAGCTGGATTCCTGGCCCTACTGTTTACCAGTTGGGAAACAAGAGGCAATTGCCTTGCCTTTCTGGGTCTGTTTCCTTGCCTGTATTACCCAAGTGCTTCTTGAGATGTTAGGATATGTAAGTTAATAGACACACTCAGGAATTGCTAATATAATCCTGCAAGTTAAAATTGCCTGTACTGGGTTACAACCAGTGTAATTAAAATAAGGAGAAACTTCACATAAATATCATCCTAGTTGACATTTATTAAGTATTAACTACATGCCAAGCAATGTCTTATGCAATATACTTGGGTTGTTATGTTTAATTCTCAATTGCCCCATAAAGATAGGACAATTAGCCCCATTTCACAAGTGAGGAAACTGAGAATAAGAAATCTAAGAATTTTCCCAAGGGACACAATGCCTCGTAAGTGTCAGAAGCCAGATATGAAGCCAGTGAGGGGAGTCCAGAGGCCATATGCTGAACCACAACCTTATCAGCCTATCAGGCACGTTGTCCCTCAACATGCATATTTTCACAAATATCGTGCTTTGTCTTAAGTGACACAGATTTCCTCAGATTCCATCTCCTGTCGTCCAGGTTCTCTGCTATCCAGCTTGACAACACTGAGTGGCCTGTCAGTAGATCCCTTCCATGCCTGTCACAGGCTGGGACAGCTGTCCTTCTACCTGGCTGATAGAATCCCACACTCCCCATGAATGGCCCCTGCAGGACTGGGGCAGGTTTCCTAGCAGAGAGCCTTTCCAATGGGGGCTTTTCTATACTGGAATGCAAACACCAGCTCCAGCATTCTCTTGATTTACTATTAAGTATAAGGGATGGTGAATAGGTGATTTACAGCTGCACATATATTTCCTTTATGGTCATTCCAGTCAAACTTCTTTAATTGTCAAGAAAGAGGTACAGACTTCAGCTGGGTTTGCACTGACTTTGCCTGCAGATCACAACCAGTCACCTGGGTTTCTACTGGCCCAGTGTGAGAATGTCAGGGGAAGCATCAACAGTACACAAGATGACAGCCCGCAGCAGGAGCGGGGAAGGGAAGGCAGCAGCTAACCTGGTTGTGACTCAGGGCAGAGGAAAGGGGTCAGGCGTGAATATTTACTGAGTACAAGAGCAGTGCTGGGCCCTGTCTAGATGCTTCCTGGGGCTGTCTGGGGACTAAATGAGATGACACACCTGAAGGGCTCGGCCCCAAGCCCACTCCACACATGCTTCATAAATGCTGCATGTGGTGGCTACGATTTACTACTGTAATTATTAATTTTAGCTATTACTATATTTGATGAATATGAGGTCCTACATGGTTTAAAATTAGAACAGAGCTTATTCATTTAACTTTAAAAAACTAATTTCAGGGCACCTGGGTGGCTCAGTCGCTTAAGTGTCCAACTCTTGATATCGCCTCAGGTCATTATCTCACAGTTCATGAGATGGAGCCCCACACTGGGCTCTGCACGGACAGTACAGAGCTTGGTGGGATTCTCTCTCTCCCTCTCCCTCTCTGTCCCTCCCCTGCTTGCTCTCTCTCTCAAAATTAATAAACATTTTTGAAAAAGGAATCTCATCCTCAAATGTCTCTGAAAGGCATCTGAAAGGATCTAAATATATAATTCCCTCAACTTTGATCAAAACCCCTTCCTCTCTCAGTGATTCCTCTCTCCAAAAAGATGGGACCCCATTATATGCACGCCCCCCAAATCCCTCATTCACTCCCAATCTTAACGTCTCTATTTCTTTGTCCCTAATTATCCTAAGAGGCTTAGCCTCTCTTCCAACCAGAAAAACATTTCCCCCCTATGTACAAAGAAAGTAGGGAAGAAAAAATGGGGTCAGCAATTACAGGGCTCTCTTTGGTAGCTGAGAGAGCAGGGAGCTCTATGGACATGGCCTAATTAATGCTTTTGTCCTGTCCTAGGATCACGAATGTGGGAAATCATGTCATTTGGGATACTGCCCCCATTTTTAGAAGATGCAGGTAAGATGTTTAAGAGGGGTGTAGACCACTTCCAGGCCACACATTAAAGGGAGAAGAGGCTCCATTCAGCTTCCTTAACCGAACTGTGCCTTTTTGCATGTGAAATCAAATCACACAGAACTCCTCTGGTGGAGTAGGGAAGAAACAAGGGATGTGGAGCTCACTCTTACAGAATGTGAGGCCCAGCCTCACTCCTCCCTGATCGGAATGATGGCAGTTCACTAATTTCCTGACCCCTTCCCATTCCATTCCATCCTTCATAAACCCGAGGTGGTAATACTTGTTTCATAGGGTTGTTGTCAGAATCCAAGAGCACACTCAATAAAGGCTATTTCCTACCTTCAACCTGATGAGCCAGCTTAAAAAAAAAATCTATAGTCTCCCGAATGTGGAAGCAACTTTCTTTCCTGTTCACTATCAAATCCCACACTGGGGTAAGAATTACTTGAAAAGAGTGTTTACTATTTCCTATTTCCAAAATACATTTTCCATTAGGTAATTCAAAGCTATTAAGACTGCCAGAGCTCTAAATAAGCAGGCCACATCAGAGCCTGCACTGCATGACCCGCGCACTACAAATGAATTGCTTCTAAAAGTAAGGAGATACGGAGGTACTTTGATTTTGCTCTGATATGACTCAAACTGATAGGAACACCGTAAATATCCCTTCCAAAGTTGGAAGCAGACAACATTACCATCAGCAGCAAATGTGAAACCATTTTCATAATAATTTGTCGAGCCCAGAACCGCAAGACTGGTTTGCGTGACAGATGAGAAAGCACTGGGCTTGATTGAATCAGACTAACCACATATTTCTGGACTATACTCTGCTTCTATTATGGGTCCCCCGAGAGTTCAATCCCAGTGTCAGTCATAAGATACAAAACCAGAACCCAGTCTTTCAGCTTGACAATGTCCAGGAAAGTGAAAAACTGATTCGCATAGTCAACGAGCATACAATTACTGGGATCGGGTTTAAAAAGATGCATAGAATACACTCTGTACACAAATACAAAACTGCAAGAAATGCAGGGAAATATGAACTCTCCCAAACACTAAATGCAATAAATCCATACTTTATGTTCTTGAGCACTAAGACTCAAGCACTTTTCGTGATTTCAATGTTCCACTGTAGCCTTTTCAAACTTGTGTATTTGCCAACCTAACTAGATTTGATATTGATTTTTTGTTACAAAGCCAGGAAATGAAAGAGCTTGGAACTGAAGCTATGTTCCAGGGTAGCCAGTTTTTCTCCATGCATTTCCAGTGCCATAGAATTTGAGGGTGACACTTCTGCCCTGTTGTACGTGGGACAATTAAGCAAAGTGATAGGAGATGGCAGGTGTATAATATCCATTAAGTGAGTTTCAAATTTATTCCATATTCTATACAATTCTCTCTCTCCCTCTCTCTCTCTCTCTCACACACACACACACACACACACACAGCCAAAGCAAAGGAGCCAAGTTTTATATTACTTCATCTCAAAGAAACACTGAAAATGGCATGATCTGAAGAAATAGTTTCCCAGTCTTCTCGTCACTTCCAAGGCTACAGCTGAGGCAACTATCTAACTAGAGGACTTGTGAAGCATTACCACATCTTACTCTTTGGAGAGTTAAGACTAAACCTGTTGTGCTTATTTCTGAAATGTTCTCAAATAATAATCAATTTTATTTAAGAGTCATGTCATTCTATTCTTGAGAGCCTCCCAGCAGCCCCGTTGATTGTCTCAGGGAGGTACAGGAGAGAACAGGGAATCTAAGACATATCTGTAATACAGGTTGGGCACCAAATGTGGGATGAGGGGAGGTAAAGTAAGCCCTTTCACCAGTAGGTCATCACTGAGAATTCCAGAGCTTTCCTATTCTAGAGGAGTCAACTACCAAGTAAGGCATGCAGGAGCAGCTAGGGGGGGAGGAGGAGAAGGAGGGAAGGTTTGCTCAGGGTTCCATGTTACAGCTTTCACCTCCTAACTCCTCATCTGTACTCACTCAGTGCCATTTTAGGCCAGTTAATTAAGAAGTATCTAGATCCATAACTGCCAATAAGTTTGGCCTGCACAGTGTGACTGGACCGTGGGCTTAGTTCTACATTCTACTTCCCCCAATACTCTGCCCACAAGCCAATTGGTTATGATTCTCACCAATGAGCGAAAGCCATGTGGAAGTGCAGCTGTCCTCACACCAGAACCTCAGCAGCAGGGACATGAGCTCGGCTTAGTCCTGTGCACCCCAGATGCCCACAGGGAAACCAGACCTAGCATGACCACTCTGAAAGAGACCTCCTGAGACCCAGCTCTGTGCTATTTCTCCAAAGATGAGGAAAGTGAGGCCCAGAGAAGTAAGCGACTAGACTATCACCCCACAATGGACCTCCCGTTATGCTGGGTCACACTCCAGCATAACAGTTAAGAGCAAGGTCTTCAAAGTTAAACCCATCTCTGATGTCCACCTCAGCTATCCGCTGGTTGTGTGACGTTGATCAAATCTCTCAGCACCTGAGATTGAGTCCCATGAATGTGAGTTGGGGTCTAGTGGTGCTCACCTCATTTGGGGTAGTGCTAAGAATTGGGGATAGGACATGACAGGAAGTTGGTCATGGCGCCTGGCATGGAGTAAGTATGCAATACACTGTAGCAAACATAACGATGATGATATAATCTTATCCTCTCAAACAATAATCCTTTAATGATTAATTTTCTTCAATGCAACCACTATATACTGAACATTCTCTGGGCCAGGCACTGCGCAGACTCAGCAACGAGGAGCAGGCATCAGGGCTCTATCATCAACCTTGGCCTGAATAGCTTGCATGGTGCCTCATTAACAATCTCATCCTGGTCAGATAAGGGCACCATGTGGTTACCTCTTTGATCCATGACTGACACAGTAGCCCTGGGCCAGGAGCAAGGAGTCTTAGCCCTTTGGGACTGCACTTCCAGCACTTCCTGAACTCATGTTTTGTGTGGTTACAGATGTGCTTCCCCAACAGCTGAGATTCCTTCCAGTGGACAAGGTCAGAGGCTTGGCGTTTTGCACATGGGTAACAGTTCCAGGTGGTGGTTGGACCAAGGATGCTACACTCTCTATTGAAGGAGGAAAAGGGGAGGGGAGGGAAGCATCCACAGCCCTGGGCTCTGCCTCTGACCTTCCAGACACTAGCTGCTGCCATCTGGGAGCTAAGAGCTGAGACAGGTCAGAGAGAGGTCAGGCAATGAACTCTGGTTTCAGTGCAGTGCAGCAGCCTCTGCCCCTCAAGGAGGGTCCTTTCAGGAAGGCAAGAGCCAGATAATGTAACAGCTAGAGAGCATAAAAGGTGCTAGTTTGAGGCACACAGTCAAGGGCTTCATTCCTGATGAGGGAAGAGAGGCAAAGTCCAAAATCACAAACAATGCTGTCAGAATGATAACTAGCCTCGCTAGGACCTGCTATTTGTTTTATTTTTTAATTTAAATCCAAGTCAGTTAACATATTGAGTAATAATAATTTCTGGGATAGAACTTAGTGATTCATCACTTCCATATAACACCCAGTGTTCATCCCAACAAATCCTCCTTAATGTCACTCACCCCTTTAGCTCATCACCCCACCCAACATGTCGCCAGCAACCTTCTGGTTGGTCTCTGTATTTAAGAGTCTCTTATGGTTTGCCTCCCTCTGTTTCTTTTTTCTTCCCTTCCCTTATGCTCATCTGCTTTGTATCTCAAATTCCACATATGAGTGAAATCATATGATATTTGTCTTTCTCTGATTGATTTCACTTGGCATGATACACTCTAGTTTCATCCATGTTGTTGTACATGACAAGAATCCATTCTTTTTGATCTCCAAGTAATATTCCATTGTATATATATACACCACATCTTCTTTATCCAATCATCAGTCAGTGGACATTTGCGCTCTTTCCATACTTTGACTACTGTTGATAGTGTTGCTATAAACATTGAGGTGCATGTGTCCCTTCAAATCAGCACTCCTGTATCCTTGGATAAATACCTAGTAGTGCAATTGCTGGGTCATAGGGTAGTTCTATTTTTAATATTTTGAGGAAACTTCATCCTTTTTTTTTTCTTTTTTTTTAGTTTATTGTCAAGTTGGTTTCCATATAACACCCAGTGCTCATCCCAACAAGTGCCCTCCTCCATGTCCATTACCCCCCTTTCCCCTCCCCCCCATATCCATCAGTCCTCAGTTGTTCTCAACATTCAAGAGTCTCTCATGGTTTGCCTCCCTCTCTCTCCCCCTCATTTTCCCCCTTCTTCTCCCCCACGGTCCTCTGTTAAGTTCCTCCTAATCCTCCTATAGGTGCAAACCTAAAATATTTGTCCTTCTCTGCCTGACTTATTTTGCTCAGCATAACACCCTCAAGGTCCATCCATGTTGCTACACATGGCCAGATTTCATTCTTTCTCATTGCCATGGAGTATTCCATCATATAGATAAACCACATTTCTTGATCCATTTGTCCGTTGATGGACACTTAGGCTCTTTCCATGTTTTGGCTATTGTTGAGAGTGCTGCTATGAACATTGGGGTCCATGTGCCCCTATGTATCAGCACTCCTGTATCCCTTGGGTAAATTCCTAGCAGTGCTATTGCTGGGTCCTAGGGGAGTTCTATTGTTAACTTTTTGAGGAACCTCCACACTGTTTTCCAGAGGGGCTGTATCCGTTTACATTCCCAACAACAGTGTAGGAGGGTGCCCGTTTCTCCACATCCTCGCCAGCATCTAGAGTTCTCTGATTGGCTCATTTTAGCCACTCTGACTGTTGTGAGGTGGTATCTCAGTGTGGTTTTGATTTGTATTTCCCTGATGAGGAGGGATGCTGAGCATCGTTTCATGCGTCTGTGGGCCATCTGGATGTCCTCTTTGGAAGTGTCTGTTCATATCTTCTGCCCATTTCTTCACTGGATTGTTTGTTTTTTGAGTGTGGAGTTTGGTGAGTTCCTTATAGATTTTGGATATTAACCCTTTATCTGATATGTCATTTGCAACTATCTTTTCCCATTCCATCAGTTGCCTGTTAGTTTTATGGATTGTTTCCTTTGTCATGCAGAAGCTTTTAATCTTGATGAGATCCTAATAGTTTATTTTTGCTCTTGATTCCCTTGCTTTTGGGGATGTGTCAAGTAAGAAATTGCTGCAGTTGAGGTCAAGTAGTTTGCCTAAAATTTGTATGGAACCACAAAAGACCCCGAATAGCCAAAGTAATACTGAAAAATAAAACCAAAACGGGAGGTATCACCATCCCACACGTTAGCCTCTACTACAAAGCTGTCATCATCAAGACAGTATGGTATTTGCACAAAAATAGACACCTAGACCAATGGAATAGAATAGAGAACTCAGAATTGGACCCCAAAGTATACAACCAACTAATCTTTGACAAAGCAGGAAAGAGTATCCAATGGAAAAAAGACAGCCTCTTTAATAGATGGTGCTGGGAGAACTGGACAGCAACATGCAGAAGAATGAAACTGGATCATTTTCTCACATCATACACAAAAATAAACTCAAAATGGATAAAGGACCTGAATGTGAGACAGGAAACCATCAAAACCTTAGAGGAGAAAGCAGGAAACAACCTTCATACTGTTTTCCAAAGTAGATGCAGCAGTTTGCATTCCCACCAGTAGCACAAATGGGTTACTCTTTCTCTGCATCTTCACCAACATCTGTTGTTTCCTGCGTTGTTAATTCTTAGCCATTCCGACAGGTGTGAGGGTGGTAAGTTATTGTGATGTTGATCTGTATTTCCCTGATGATGAGTGATGCTGAGCATCTTTTCATATGTCTATTTGTCATCTGGATGTCTTCTTTGGAAAAATGTCTATTCATGTCTTTTGCCCATTTCTTCACTGGGTTATTTGTTTTTGGGGTATTGAGTTCGATAATTTCTTTATAAATCTTCAATACTAACCCTTTATCTGATTTGTGATTTACAAATATCTTCTCCCATTCTGTCAGTTGCCTTTTAGTTTTGCTGATCATTTCCTTCCCTGTGCAGAAGCTTTCTATCTTGATGAGGTCCCAAAAGTTCATTTAGCACCTACTATTTGGACTATACGCGTTAATTATGACTGTCTCCATTTTACTCTTGAGGACAGTGAGGCTGAGCCAGGATGGGTAACTAACCTGAGGACACACAACAAGTTGCAGACACAGGCTTCACACACTGGTGACCTCAGAGATTCTCTGCATGACTACAGTGACACTGGCCATACCAAGAGCTCATATTCATAGACTATGAGCTGCTCTCTGCATGGAGCAATTACATTCTCTCATTTCATCTCCACCAAACCTCTATCAAGTAGGCACTATTTCTAATTTTGCAGAAGAGGAAACTGATGTGCAAGTCATGTCATGCAAGTGGTGGCGAGTCTAAAGTCAAACTCTGAGTCCCCAGGTACCATGCAATAGAGAGGACTAGATTATGAAATAAGCAAACCTGGTTTAAGTCCCACCTTCACCTGTCTTGGACCACATGCTCTCAGCTAAGTCAGTAACCCTGAGAAATCCCTGGTTCCCCATCTGTGACATGGAACAACTGTGCCTGCTTCTTGGAGTTCCATCAAGGCTCCAATGGAAGGGTATGACACACACCTGAGCAGGGGTGGGGGTGGGTGGGATGTGTTTCCCACAATGATTGTGACCTCTCTCTCTCCATCTGAGCTTGTTTCTGGATCCAACAAGTCAGATCAAACCTTGTCTTTGTGCTATCATTTTAACTTACCCTATTCTCAAATTAACGACACTATCAATAGAATATTCTGGGGGCAGGGAAGCCACAGGTTTAATATATATCTACACAGGGCACCTGGGTGGCTCAGTCAGTTAAGTGTCCTACTTCAGCTCAGGTCATGATCTCACGGCTGGTGGGTTCGAGCCCCGCGTTGGGCTCTGTGCTGACAGCCAGCTCAGAGCCTGGAGCCTGTTTCAGGTTCTGTGTCTCCCTCTCTCTCTGACCCTCCCCTGCTCAGGCTGTCTCTCACTCTCAGAAATAAATAAAAAACATGAAAAAATATATACATCTACTCACTCATGGCAGCATTCATTTTATACCCGCACTAGAGAACTCAGGCCAGGAAGACTGCTTGTGACCAAAGCTCTTTTGTAAGAGCAAGGACCTTTGTCACCATATGCACATACTCCCCCATACTTACCAAATCACCTAGCCCAGGGTCTATCATATGTAACAGGAACACAAGTATTCCTAAATGACAGTAAATAGGTTAACAAATTACTATTATTTAGTGCTGTGAACCAGGCATTGTGTTATTTACCCTCATCTCTTCCAACTATGAAAGAAAGATCAGTTTTACTCCTATTTTACAAGTGAAAAAACGGAAACTCAGAGAGGAGAACTTGGCCAAGGTCCCAGAGCTGGTAAGTGATGGAGCCAGAATTCCAACTCAATTCTTTGTGAATGTAAACTTAATCCCCTCCACAACACCGCCATCCAAACACAGTCAGAAACACTCAAACACCAGAAACTTACATCACTTCTAGAAGAGTGAACGTGCCCTCACAGGGACATCGGTTTCATGATTCATTAAGAGCAAACCATGAGAGACTCTTGAATGCTGACAAAAACTGAGGACTGATGGATGTGGGGGGGAGGGGGGGATGGGCATGGAGGAGGGCACTTTGGGGATGAGCACTGAGTGTTATGTAGAAACTAATTTGACAATAAACTATTTGTAAAAAAAAAAAAAAAAAAAAAAAAAAAGAATAAATCTTCTCAGAGTCTAGCACACTTTTTGCACATCTGGTACTGAACAACATCAAAAAGTTCAAAGACTAATTGAATAAGCAGTTACTGATAGCTATGGTCTACACTCGCAGACAAATAAGACAAAGGCATAAAAAGCTAAGAAAAGGTAAATAAAAACAGTGTCTCCACACCAAGTGCCAGATTCAGGATACCAATGATGAGGTCTAATGGGGATGGAAGGAGAGATTACTGGGGCCTGAGGAGGTCAGGGAACTGAACCTGAGCTGTATTTTTTAAGGAAGGTAGTTTCTGATTAAGAGATGAGATGAAGCAGAATTTACAGCACATTAAATCATGATCATTTTGTTGGAAAAATATTCCATTCTTAGGCAAATATATATTTTACTTAGCAAGTCCTATTCCCAATTAAAAACTCAATGTAACCATTCCAAGAGAAAAATAAATATTTGCTCATTAAATGCCGACCAAAGGAATACCATGTAGGCATCAACAAGCAGTGACTCTTGCAAATCAAAGATAAACCCTTGCCCAAATGAAGTACTTGATAAATATGGCCTAGGATGGATGGGTGGCAAGGTATACAATTTTAATGGGAGAAAAAACATCTTTGAACATTTGCTAGGTGTCAAGAACCAAGCTTTACATAGGAATAATCTAGGACCCTTGAGGAAGCTGTTTTTACCTCTATAGAGAACAAGTAAATCTCTTCCAACTTAATATCAAGAATTTTCTTTCCAGCTGGATAAAGAAGCAAACTGTATTCTCTAAGAAGCCTCATCCCCTGGGTAAACTCACCCTCCACCAAGATCTGGTCTTCTGGCCAGCAAAGGGTCCACGCTCTGTGGTCTCCCTGAGATCCAACCCTGGGATGTAGATTTAGTGGGTGGTCATTTTACAAATTTTCAGGCCAAGATAAACACTGACATTTTAAGAAAAAGATTTCAAAATGTGTATGAAGATGAAACCTGGGACTTCAAAGGGATTTAAGATCTGTGGAAGAGCGCTTCGGGCCACACCCCCACACATCCCAGCAATATGGCTCATGTCTCCACCATAGGGCGCAGATGGGAAAAAGTTCTATGGCTCCAGTGAGTAAAGCTCTGCAGACAAGGAAGCCACAAAGTATTTCTGTGATGAGTGCACATTTCAGATCTGGCCCAAGAATGTTCATTGTTAAGTGCATCATCCCCAAACACTAGGTGAGTTACAAGTTTTGGAAACACAAAACTACTTAGACTAGTGATGAAGAAATTGAGATTGAAAGAGCTCAGCATCTGACCCAAGGTCAAAAAGTGGCAGAGCAGGGTACCAGTCAAGGTTCAAATTCAAAATACAACACCTCTCTTACAGGAGCAGACAATTCAGGTGATACACGGAAATGTACAATGAGAAGATGGCTCATCGCAAAATGCTCTCCAGTAAATGAGTGAGTGGTGATAGCATGATGACCCGAGGCATGGCAGGGAAGTGGGGCACCGAGGTTGCAGACCCTAAACAACAGGAAGGACTCAGACAGATGAGGAGAAGGGTGATATATCTGGTAGTTGAAGACCACCTTGGACCAAGACCAGTCACCAGCTGTGACTTTCATTCACCACAGCATAAGACAGGGAGGATATGAAATCTTACGCCCCCCCCATCCAAATCCTGCCACCATCACTGACCAGCCAGCCTTTCATATAACTGATCCTTTCTGGCCTCAGTGTTCTCAGCTCCGAAATGCAGACTGAAGTGACACTATTTCACAAGGACCTCCAGATAATCAGATGAGATATTTACAGGTGGCCCGACATCAGCCATCAGACATTCAAACATGTATTAAAACCTTGCTCAGGGTAGCACCACACCAGTGATGGGGAATACAGAATTGCACAATACGACATAATTTCCTTTAAAGACTGTGCAATACATGAGTAAAAGAGAAGAACAAGGAGTACAGGAGACCATAACCCAGGGCAATGCTGCCTGGAGGGGTCAGGATCAAGGATGGGGAGGTTCTGAAGCTATCTCTGGTGAAGCCTTCAAAGCAAAGACATTTGGATAAAGAGGAAACCATAAGGGGGGGAGGAGAGAAGGCACCAGCAAAAGCCTGGGGAGTGCACTCAGTAGGGCTGTGCTGGAGCACAGGACAGGGGCAGGGAGGGGAAGAGACCAAAGGCGCCAAGTTTTAATCAGAGGCATGTTTTGAAAATAGGCATCTGGCAGGAGTATGCAGGCTCGAGGGCAGGGAGAGGGAGTATGGAGGGAGGGAGGGAGATGAGATTGTGAAGGCCTCACTCTGCAGGCATGGAGCAGAGTCAGGGCTGGGAAGGGAGAAATGACAGGAAGCCTGTGGGAAGCCATAGGGAATCAAGATAAATCGACAAAGAAAATAAAACTCAGTTGACTGAAGCATTTCTTTCCGGTACTAGAGGCTCTTCTCAAACATAATGAATAAATAAATACGCTTCCAATGATTACAAAGCAGCACTTGGCTTCCCTTCAAATAGCTCCCCAGAGCCAGTCACTGTAAGAACCCCGAGTGAGCACCCATCCCACTGGGTGGCACCTCCTCATGTGGTAGGAGCCCCTGAGCTGGGCAGCTATAAGCACTCGGGAGAGACACAGAGATCCGGGATGTGCTAGGATTTCAGGACAGAACCCACCTTGCCCTTACCTCACCGAGTGACCTTGGACAACACCCTCTTCCACATAGGCCTAAGGTTTACAGATGCCAAACATGGCTTCTAGCTCCAAACTTCCATGACTGTAAAAATGGGATTTCCTTCTTTCCATGACACACCTCTGGACTATTCTGATGCCCTCATTCACAATAGTGATGTGGGCAAATCCTCTGTGGTTCGCAAACGAGGGCTATTACTGGAGACAGTACTGACCATAATCCTTATATGAAATTATAAGAGCTCAACCACAGTTGAATTGATCACCTATTATCCAAAGCAGTTAAGACATATGACTAAGGGTACCTGGGTGGCTCGGTCAGTTACGTGTCTGACTTTGGCTCAGGTCATGATCTCACAGTTTGTGGGTTCGAGCCCCACGTCAGGCTCTGTGCTTAAAACTCAGAGCCTGGAGCCTGCTTCAGATTCCGTGTCTCCCTCTCTCTCTTTGTCCCTCCCCCGCTCATGCTATTTCTGTCTCAATAATAAATAAATTAAAAACATTTTAAAAAGACACGTGACTCAATCCTCATAACATGTTTCTGAGGAAGAGACTATCACATTCCCCTCAAATAACTTGTCTAAGGGGTCAGAGCTTCAACAGAAATCAGGCAGACTGGTCCAACCACACTCCTACTGTCAATGTCGTCCCGTTGCACATGCCCTGTCCTATGGTTTCCATGTTGCTACACACTGGAAGAATGTCAGAGGGGGCTTTAACAATACCTTCCTGAGGGTTGCCACCACTCATCCCTTCCTTACCTATGGCAGACATGGCTAATTGATCAGAGAATCCTTCCCCATGGATTTGTGACCACAGATGTACTTCTAACTAGTCAGAGTTCAAGATGAAACCTGATCCCTTGACTTCACTTTCATCTTTCTGTGGGAAAACGGAATCCTGTCAGGGAGATGTGACTCGCTGGAGCTAACACAGCTTGTTAGTGAGAACTGGAGCATAAATCTTGGTCTCTCAACCCCCAGTTGAGCAAGCTGATGGTGAGATCTCCCTGCACAAAGGACAAGGCCTTTTTTCATGGACCAGAGATCAAGCGTAGAAGGTTTTGACCTAAGATGACTACACCACCAAGTTCCAGAAGGAGAAGTTCCCATGTCCAGCCCTCACATGTGGTTCTTGGGTGTTACAAGTCATCCAACCAAGAGCCCTATTCACAGGAGCATTTCTGTTTTGTTCTGACTGAAATGAGTAATTGGCAGGGGCGCCTGGGTGGATCAGTCGGTTAAGCGTCCGACTTCGGCTCAGGTCATGATCTCGCGGTTCGTTGAGTTTGAGCCCTGCATTGGGTTCTATGTTGACAGCTCAGAGCCTGGAACCTGTTTCAGATTCTGCATCTCCCTCTCTCTCTGCCCCTTCCCTGCTCATGATGTCTAAAAAAAAAAAAAACAAAAAAAAAAAAAAATGAAATGAGTAATTTGCAAAGCTGAGAAAATTAGTGGGTTTTTTTTTTTTTCAAGCTAACAAATATTTGAACTGGGAATCCCAGAAAACTCATGAATTAAACAAAAGAACAGTAACACCACTCACTTAATTCCTTCTGGAGGGACTCAATTTCCTTCAAGCCTTGCAGGGAAAACTGACAAGTTATGTGACTCAGCTACATCGGAAAGAAGGGCCATCGGTCTCAGTCCCCAAGAAGCAAGTTCCCAGGATGGAGTCCTAGAGGGGCCAGCCAGACTCTTTCCCGATCCCTGATGCACACAGGACAGATGGCCCCAGACCTGGCCAGGAGGTGCTCCTCAGCTGACACCACCTCAGAAGAAGGGATGGGGGAGCTGGGACAGGAGCAACCAAAGTCAGGAACGGGACACCAGCCATCAGGTGCCTGGGCAGGGCAGGCATGGAGAGAGAAGACAAGATGATCAACAAGGGAGAAAGCAGTGCCCGGCCCTCCTCCAAGACGAGGGGCAGAAATGGAGCAATCAGAAAACGCAGGGTTGTCTCCAGGGCACCCTCTCTTTGCAACCCCTCAGTAGGGCGTATCTTAAGGAGGCCCACCAGAAGAAAGCTGCTTGATACAAAGCTGTCTTTTCTTCAAGCTCACCCGGAGCCTCTCCAAACAGATGACTACTGACAAATTTGCACCCAGGAAATGCTATCATCGCCCCATCAATTTGTCCAGTGGCCTGTTTACATAAATACACTATGTTCTTTGTGTGAACAGGAATAATGATGCTAAGATTATAAAAATCACTCATCCAAAATTATTTGCAGAGTGGTAAGCAAGCAGGATTCTGGCAGTGGAAGTCTCAAAGGTCCTGTCATTAAATATTAACTCTTACTTGTGAGAGGTAGAGCTGATTGGGGGCAGCAGGGACTGGAAAATGTGAGAGGATCCCCAAACTTGACAGGGCCAGCCCCAGGGAGAGTTATGTAGCTCCAGAACTGGGCCGGGTCTAATGAGCCAGGAATTGGCATTTCTGCAAATATGTTTCTTTCTAAAAGGAGAACTCATTATTCTAGAAATTGCATTTCTGAATTCATGAAGGTAAAATTACACCAATTAAGAATCATGCCTTTTCTTCTCCAAATGAATAGAAGCTCAAAATACTGCCAAACAGAATCCTGGGTCAAACTCCATGAAAAAATATACCTTATTACCAGAAACACACACAGATGTGGAAAAACAATATCTGGCACCATGCCCTTACTTAACATTCTATACAGTATCTGGCAACGTGCTTTTACTTAACATTCTATTCTTCATTCACTCATGTATTCATTCACTCACTCATTCAATAATTCATTCATTCATTCATTCAACAAATGTCTGTCAAACAGGGGGCCCTGTGGTAAGGTCCCAGCCCTAGATGAACTCCCAGCCAAGTTTACTGATGATACCCTCACATGTTATGTTTTAGGGGGGAAATTCAAGAGGTGTAAAAAGAGCAGCAAAGAACAAAATCAGATGACTTCAAAGCCATGACCTACATATCCCATACCAGCAACTCCTCATTCTCCAAAAGCACTATTTTGTTAAGCTCTGCAGAAAAAGAAAATGCCTTTCCACTCTAGCTGCCCCGCCTGGTGGGTGTGTCCCTGGATATATTGTGGTCACTCTCCATGGCATATGTTTGCACGTTTACTGAATGGATCATCATTTTCTGGGCATTACCAGGTGCCAGGCACTATATTCTTCATGGGTTAGCATCCCTTAATCCCCAAGAAACCCCATGAAGTCAGTACGATTTTTAATCCTACTTTACAGATGAGCAAACTAAGCCACAAAGGATAAGCTCATTTGGCCAAGGTCACACAGGGCTGATGCCTAAATCCAGTCTCCTCCCCATAGTGATCCCCACTACCTCCTGCTGTAACTGTTGGCCTTACAGCACAGTCTCCACTCTAAACTGTGAGGATATCAAAGGCCAGGTCTGAGTCAGGTTCATCGACACCTCTCCAGAATCTTACAGAGGGACCAGCACACAGCAGGCACTTAGCAAATGGTCACCCAGTGGATAATAAGGACGCAAGTAACAGAATGAGCCAGTGGGTGAATGGTACCCAAATCCATGCTGAATCCTTAGCTGTGTCACAGAGTAGAAAATAGTAACACCCAAATGAAATTCAAGTGAAAAGGCTCCCAACTTTCCTTATTATGAAGATGTTTGGTTTATTACCCATGCTTTTAAAGCATTTTTGCAACTGCTCTCTTTAAAAAAAAAAAATGTTTACTTTGAGAAAAAGAGTGCACGTGCAAATGCACATGTATGCAAGCGGGGTCAGAGAGGGGGAGGGAGAGGAAGAGAGAATCCCAAGCAGGCAGCCTCCGTGATGTCAGCGCAGATCCCAGCACAAGGCTTGATCTCACAAACCGTGAGATGATGTCTTGAGCCGAAATCAAGAGTCAAATGCTTAACTGACTGAGCCGCCCTATATCCCACAAATGTTCTCTCTTAAAATGACTCACTTAAGGGGTGGGAGAGAGGGGAAGGGGGATGATGGGCATGGATGAGGGCACTTGTTGGGGTAAGCACTGGGTGTTGTATGGAAACCAACCTGACAATAAACTCTGAAAGAAAAATAAATAAGATAAAATGACTCACTTAAATTAATACCTGGCTAGCTTAAAACAACAGCCATAGCAACAAGGCCAGCAAAAATACATCTGCTCAGATGCGTATGCCTCACTTTAAGAAAAACCAGGAGGGGTGCCTGGATGGCTCAGTTGGTTAATTGTCTGACTTTGGCTCAGGTCATGATAGTTTTTGGGATCGAGCCCCGTGTCAGGCTCTGTGTTGACAGCTTAGAGCCTGGAGCCTGCTTTGGATTCTGTGTCTCCTTCTCTCTGCCCCTCCCCTACTCACACTCTCTTTCTCTCAAAAATAAATACACACCAAAAAAATTTTTTTAAAAAAAGACAAACTGGGATAGAAATCCCATACCTCTATGTAAAAATATATACAGGGAAAGGCATTCAATTATAAAAACGATTCACCATACAATTCCTCCAAATAGCCTGTTGCCTTGGAAATTTCAGTTTTAAATGTCTAATTTCGACATCCTCCAAAAACAAATCTTCTTAACTTCTATCCATCATGAGGAAAAATGACCCATCGGTTTCAGTTACTAAGAAACACACATGGTTTCACTTTATAAGCGTCTAGGCCAATATCAGAAATTCATAGGTACATCTGTCTGTGACTACATTCCAGAAGATGAAACACCACTAACCCCACTAACTGAGAACCAGTACACACAACACACTTAGGTCTCATTTCAGGGAATCTACCTCAACAGAGCAAACAAAAAATTCAAAGCCTTTCCACTTTCAGTCAATGACTAAGATAAGAATAGAGCTGCATTTTAGGAACTTACCTTTATTATTATAGCCACCAGGGTCAGATCAGCAGAACCATTCATTATGATATTTTCTCAGACTATAATTAAATTCATCGTATTGACATGAATATTCATTTTTCTGCATAACTGTTGGTATATAAAAGCAAGCACGAATGTCAGTCTTCTCTCCCAAGGAAATTGGCATCTGAAATATTTCTATGGAGGAACAAAGCCACCTAAAATGATGAATGAATGCTTTCCTTTCTGGGAATGCAGGAAATAACGAGCAATTATTCCTCCTGAGGCATCTCAAGGAGAGCAGCACCCACCCCTGCCCAAGGGTTCAGGCACGGGGTCTGTCTCTGTCTGGTGGGAGAGCCTTAGACTGTAGTCTGGGAGGGTCTCTGGAATCTTAAAGGACACACCAACTGTCTTGCTTCTGTTACTATTCCAATCACACAGGACACCACGAAGCCTGGAGTTTTCTTGTTGTACTTAATGCAATAGGAACTGCTGGCTTTAATCATGCCCTATGAACAGCTACCGGGAAGAGAGTAGGAGAGGCTGCAGATTATTGAGTTATCTGAAAACATGCAAGGAAATCCAGCGCATTCTGAGATTTGTTGAAATGCCTCTGTTTGACTCCTGCCCCTGCTTCAAGAGTGTATGTGGAAAACCTCTGTTCGAGAGAGCCCCGCAAAATACTGGCAGGGGGCTCTGTGACCAAAGAGGTCAGTTTCAGTAGCACATCTTAACTGGGGACAGAGCTAATGCTAGGAGCTAGTAAGACTACTTAGTATCTGTACTGGCTTTCTGTTTACGCACTGATCATCAGGGAGAATTGTCTACAGGCTTACATAAGACCCTCTATTAAAGCATTCCAAGGGTGGCTCAGTCAGTTGGGCCTCTGACTTCAGCTCAGGTCACGATGTTGTGGTTCATGGGTCTGAGCCCCACGTTGGGCTCTATGCTGACAGCTCAGAGCCTGGAGCCTGTTTCAGATTCTGTGTCTCCCTCTCTCTCTGACCCTTCCCTGCTCATGCTCGCTCGCGCTAGCTCGCTCTCGGAAATAAATAAAAAACATGAAAAAAAAATTAAAGCATTCCCTCCACTGGGTGATCACAGACTCCTAAAAGGAGAATGAGGACGTGATACAACTGGGAGAAGGACTCCCCTCACACACCTTGCACTGGCTTAGCCAACATTCATTTGGCAAAGGGGAAAAGAAGGGTGGAATTTTAGAAGGAGATACTTGGAAACTGTTACTAAGTAACTGCTCTGCTCCAGGGACTCCTGTCGGTTTAGGGCCACAGTGTGCATTCTCAAAAGGGGCAACATTTCTCTGCAAAGGGGGTAAACTGATTTTCCACGCATAAAAAGACGCCTTACTCTTGTTAGGTATAAATCTCAGATATATATATAGGACATAGATACATGGTATATTTGTGGTATTGAAATTTTAGGGAGGGAGGCCATTAGCAGATGAAGAGTCTAGAAAGCCTCCTCAGGAGAGTGAAAATGGAAAAGGTGTGCAGAAACACTTGTACAGACTAAGGAGTAGACAAGAATTCTTAGCTTCATGGTGCTAATATTCTACTTTTAGAAGACAGATGACAAATAATCAGTATAAGGGATGCTTTATTCAGTTTAAGTGCTAGGGAGAAAAATGAAGCAGGGAGAGGAAGTAAAGTCTGGCCAGGAAAGACAGAGGATAGAAACCGGAGAAAATGACCATTTCCAGTGATTAATTTCTCAATTTGCCTCCCAATCATGGCTGCTAATGAGATTTGTGCTTCAACGTGAGGAAAAAATGAAATTTTGATGACAAATTAAAAAGGCGGCCTCCATAACCAAGGGTAGCCCATTATGTAGTACATAATGTGATATATATGTGGAAATTGAAAAGGAAAAACTGTGATGATCAAACAGATTTCTGTTGTAGGGGTGAGGGAAGGGCCTGTTCCTGAATATTGAAAAAGAGCACAAAATCCTTAAAGACATGATTTTTAAACACTGCCTTTGATGACATATTTCCAACAGTTCACACATGCCTTTTAATTTTCTTTTTCCTCACAACGGAATACCCAGTTGACTGTCTTAATTCCAATGTCCATTCATTTGAGACTAATGATTGGCCATTTAGGGCATGCTTAATGATTCCTGACGTTATCTCCACATGTTATTTCTGACACCTCAACTTCAATACCATTATTCTCATTTTATCACATGTGTTTATGAAATAATGAGCAGGGGAAAATGCACTACAAGTGCAAAGAATGGCTCTAACATTCAAGTTGTACCAGCAAAGGTGATGATCCAGAAACATGAACTCTTAGCTGGCAGACTCCCTCTCTGCCAGAGCTCAGAATGCCTATCTGCCAGGGAACATCTGAACGGTGACATAAAACTAGTCAACGTAAGGACATCTATGGACGTCTTTTCATAATGTACGACATCACTTTATTTATGCAAAAGTTGAATCTCAAGAAATCTGAACTACCTCGGGTACACACCTACTGGATATTAAGTTTTGAGAGTCACTTCATGAAGTTTACTCCAGAAGGATTTTCCCCCTAACTAATAAAGCCACAAAGTTTCCAACTTCCTATAACAGTCCAACATCTTTCCAGATACTAAACAAAGTTATCCTCCAAGGGAGCAACTGATGATTTGAAAGGAAGAACAGTACAGCTCAGCAATGTTTGTAGGCTAAGTTCAGCCTCCCTGTAGCTTTGCCACATCTTTTCTTTGGGGAAATTAACAAGAAAAGCTCTCGGCTTAATATATTATTGGAACTTGGCTACAAGCTAATTGGGAAAGAGAAATCAGAGAAATGCAGCCCACTGCTGGATGTCTCCAATACAAATCTGGAAAATGGTGAGACACTTAGTGGACAGAGGACTGCTTAAAGCAAAGGCAGGATATAGGAGTACATGTGATTAACTGTGTATTTAGCTACATTTTTCCTTGGAATAAGTGACATGCTTTTAAAGCGCAGAATGCAAAATTGTGACCCACAAGGAGGAAATAGCCAAATAGAAATCCTTTATTTTAAAATTCTTTATTTTAGCTGGGGGAAGAAGCTGGCGTAAAAATCAAAAGGCCAGTTCTTACCTGAGTCCCAAGACACTCATCTACCTACAGATTTGAAAGCCAGCAAAAAACTTGAAAAGGCATCACCCATCACCCTAACAGCAGCAAGGTGAAGTTCAGAAATGGTCTCTGCTAGGCCGAATACAAGAGTTATATCACACATATGCCTTCATTTGAGTCTTCTAAATCTCAGCCCAAGTTTCTTCCCCACTCACCTTTAAATACAATAAAATCATTACTTCTGCCTATTTATAATGAGAAGAAAGCTTCCAGAGAAATGTACAGGCAGCCCATGAAATCCCTAGCCCCTTCCACAGGGCTGTCACAACTTGGGAAGACAATTAACCAGCTCATCCCTGCAGTTTTTAACGGCCCCAATCATAGGAGACCAGGAGAGCAGACCCAGCCCAATTTAAAAGGCACTCACACATGGTGCATTTCAAGTGTAGAACAGATTCACTTCATTTTCTTCGTTCCTGTTTGTTCTTCTAAAAGTATTCTTGGAGAGACTAAGGACTGTTCTCCACCAAGGGCATGAAAGCTCTTCATGCTCAAACCCTTTGCAAGGCTCTGTGCTGAAACAGCTCAACCAAGCCAGCCCAGGAACCAGAAGCAGGAAGCACAGGTGTTGCTATAAGTGCCCCCTCCCCCCCTCACCACCACCACAAAGGCTGGTATGTGAATGGAGCGTGAGGAGGTACAAGCACACACATCTTCAGACACAGCACAGACCTGTGCTCGAGTTCGATCTTGACCAAGTTACTTGCTATAAGCCTCACTGTGGCTCCCTGTAAAATGGGGACAGGAAAAGTGCCTCACAGAGCTAACAGTGAGAATGAGATCATGTGCACAAGGCTGGGCAGAGTGATGGCACACAGCACCTGATCAACAGTTGTTAGCTATCACCATCAATATCACCATCAGGTACTAACAGATACTGAAGAACCCTCAGGCCTCACTCAGCCCCCATCCAGGGGCTCCCTATGCTTACATCACTGCACACAACGTTCTCTGAAAGATTCAGACATGTGCGCCCAGGCTCAAACACAAACCTGATGGTCCACATGCTTGTATGCAGAGGCGTGGAGCATGCAAGCACAGAGCACATACAGGTGCTCAAGCAGGGGTTCCCATCTTGACTGGGCACCAGAGTCACCTGGAAGGCTCATTAAAATCCAGGTTTCTGGGCCCCATCCTCAGAGATGCTGATTCAGTATGTCTGAGTTGGGACTCAAGAATCTCCATGTGGGTGTTATGCTGAGCGAAATAAGTCAGGCAGAGAAGGACAAATATCATATGTTTGCACGTATAGGAGGATTAGGAGGAACTTAACTGAGGACCATGGGGGAGAAGAAGGGGGAAAATGGTGGGGGAAAGGGAGAGAGGCAAACCATGAGAGACTCTTGAATGCTGAGAACTGAGGACTGATGGATGGGGGGGGCGAGGGGGGAGATGGGCATGGAGGAGGGCACTTGTGGGGATGAGCACTGGGTGTTAAATGGAAACCAATTTGACAATAAACTATTTGTAAAAAAAAAAAAAAAAAAAAAAATCTGCATGTCTGATGCACCAGTCCAAAGACATTTTGAGAACCACTGTGCCAAAGGAATGAGAAATAAGAGAGTCAAGAATGGAAATGGGGTTATATGAAAACAAAAGCCACCTTTGAGAAGCTCAGAACCAAAGGGAGTCCAGCCCTTGATGGAACAAAGGGCCGGCACCCAAGTGATCAGCAAGAAAGGCTGCAGGCAGGGTTGCTCCCACTGTGGACACAGCCAACGCAGGGCTGACCCAAGACCACAGCCCAACAGGGACATCCAGACACAGCTGGGTCCTGCAGAGGGGTGGGAGTCTGGAAATCAGACCACTGGTGGGCCATACACCATCCTGCTCAGTTACTGTTTCCACCCCCCCCCCCCCCCCCCGTTAACACAATGCTGCAGCCTAAAGCTTGATCACTGGGAGATTGATGGGCATATTTCATGCTAATTCTTTCTGGAGTTGGGAAGCTTTTATTTCCTCATGTCAAGAAGAAAATGATGGCAGACATTTCCAGTAGAAATGCCAATGCATTCTTTATAATGTCATTCAGCTGCTGCCAGAATTAAACTATTGACCAAATTAATCTGTTTACCACACAAATTGTGGCTTGATCTTCTTGCCCCGAGGGCTGAGGTGTCAGGCTGCAGAGGCATCCACATTCATTCTAAGTGATGCTAGACCATGAAGCGTCATATATATAGGCGGGGGCTTTAATGCCATGGAAGGAAGCCATGCCAAGGGTTGTCACCTACTCCAGCATGCTCCCCCTTTCTAGGGCTCCCCACTTCCCTCAGGGTCACATCCATCCAAATCCTCTAGCACAGTGTATGAACCCTATACGGTCACACTCCTTATTTCCATGGCCTCACAGGCCCTCAGCTTGCATTCCCTGAGCACTAGGCACCTGCGCTCAAGAGCTCAGGACTCTGCCATCTCTGGGCCTTTGCACAGCTGTTCCCTCCACCTGGAAGACTGTCTTCTCCTGACTCCTCCATATGCTTAACTCCTATTCATCTTTCTACAATCAGGTTAAATATCACCACTGTGTACCCCAATAGAATTTGCCATGGATTGAATTGTGTCCCCATCCTAAAATTAAAAAAAGAAAAAAATACCTCCTGTGTTGAAGCCCTAACTACCAATATGGGGGCATTTGGAGGTGGGGTCTTGCTTCTGGGAGGTAAGGAGGGTTAGATGAGGCTATGAGGGTAGAGCCTCGTAATGGGATCAGTGCCCTTATAAGAAGGGGAAGAGCCATGTCTCTGCTATGTGAGGGCAGTAAGAAGGTGGCCACCTGTAAGCCATGAGAGCTCTCACCAGAAGCTCTCACCAGAAACCCAATCTGTGGCCATCCTGGTCTCAGATATCCAGCCTCCAGGACTGTGAAAAGTGTCTGTTGTTTAAGCCACTTAGTCGACACCATTTTGTTATAGCAGCCTGAGCTGACTAATATAGTGCTCCTATACCTCCCCTTCATAGCATTCATGGTTCTGGGAATAGTATGTATCCAGATTGTAAGGTTGGTGAGGCCAAGAGACACCTACTGACCAGAGTATCTGCAAAATGTAAAGCTTTGAAACAGGTGTAGTTAAGTGCTGAGCAAAAATTTACCAATGGCCGCATAAATGAATGAATGAAGAGATGAACAAATAGCTAATGGTAAGCAACACTTTGCCCCTTTCAGGCCCTCCCTTTATCCATCTGCAAAATGAGGCATTCTGACTGAGGACTTCTAGCAAAATTTGCAATTAGGGGACATAGCAGGGACTCCAGAACAGCTGCAAAGCATGAAGCTCAGAGCATGTGGGGAATCAGAGGACTCTGCTAGAGGCCACTTTTGGGCTCAGGGAGCTACTCAGCTCTGAAGGCAGTGCAGGACTCTGAAAGCAGAGCCCTCAAAGCAAGGACCCTGCCATCCTGGGCTTCCAAGGATGATTTTCAGAATCCCTTATAGAAAGCAAGGGCTAGGCTAACCTTAGAAATTGTGCTCTCATCAGTTATATGTACTAGATTCCAGGTGAAATTTCATTTGACAGAAAAATAGACTTTGCTGCTTGCCAAAAAGATATAAAACGAAATCTGAAAATCACAGTTGTTTTCTAAAGCTTCAATCCCATCCAGTCCCAGTGGCCTTGTGTCTGCAGAAGAACTTTCCAAGGAGAGCAAATTGAATTGTTCGCTGTGTTATGATTTACGCCAGCTCATTTGATAGGGTCTTGAAATCCTACTGACTCTCTGGTTCCGGTATGATCAGAATAAAATAAGAGTTTTTGGAAATTAGTCCTCTGTGGCTCAACTCTGTGTCCAGCGTTGAGATGCAAAGAGGAGCCCAAGGGCCTTCCATTTTGGTTTTAAGGAACAAGCCAATGAGAATGCCAGTGCCTGTAGAGTTAGGGAACACAGGCCATGACCCAAACCCAGAGACTCTCTTCAAAGAAAAGACCCAGGTCTGCAGAAGAGACCCTCAGACTATGCCAACAGACATGAGGACAAGTTATCACAGGGCTCCTACGAGCATAGCCACAGCCAATACTACCATTATGTCTAGATTAGAGACCACCAGGGCAGATTTGTGACCCAAGAGATGTGTCTTAGACCCTGCCATCCTCTGGGTCTTTGCTGTCCTCCTCCCTGAGAATTTCCATGGTGAACAGAGGCTGCTGAGAGGCAGATACACCTCTGAACAGAAACCACAAAACTGTACCATCTGGACATTTCCCCACCCACCTCCAACACAGGACTGGTGCAAATCCCATACCCTCAACAGAACTGATGAAACTGAACTGCAAGAATGAACCAAGCCAGTCTGGTCTCATTTTCTCTCTCTCCCCTCTTCAGTTCCCAGCAGAGAGGAACGGGACTGTTTTCGGACCACTGCCAGTTGACCTGAGAAACCCTGAAAGACTCAAACAAACATGGGGCCTCACAAATAGTACATGGCTGGTCCAAGTGCAGGGAAGGCTCTGGCCAACATCCATAACCGAGGCAGCTGCAGCAGCACACGCTCTGTGAACATAGCTCCCAAGTCCTCCCAAGCCCTCCTGTGACCTTACATGCCTCATGGAACCTCTTGTCAAGAACCCACCCAGTAAGTGAGAGAAACACTGGTCATCTTCAGAATACTACTTGCAAGCTAATCAAGTGGAACTGTGGTACCAAAGTGCAAAGATTTTAAAAGATCACCTCTAGGAACATTTTAAATATGTTTTGCCAAGGGGCAGAAAGCTTATACAAATATTATATTTTCAGTTTAATTACTACATGGCAGCTCTTGCCCAGAAAATGGATTTACCTCAGAGCCATGTCAGAACTTGGTAACACTCTAAATATACCGCTGCAATCCCTCACAGGTCTTGATATAGGAAGTCACGAAGACCTAGCCTGGGTGATAGCATCAATCTCTCCGACAAGATAGAGCTCATACGCTACAAATATAGGCAATGGGAGCCCCCTAGGTTGCACTATACCAGACTTTCTTCGTTCAGATTGTGGGGGATCCTGATGAGGCTGGAGCTCCTCCTGGAGAAGCGTCCCATCCTCGCTAAACACAAAGGGAATCCTTGACTGATATGGTCTGGGACACAACAGGAAAATGAAAGAACAAAAAAAAAACCTAGTGCGTGGATTTTGGCCTCTCCTGCTAAAGTTAAGAACACTAAGATACAGGAAGAATAAAGAAAGAAAAGAACAGTTATCAATCTTCACGAGAGTGTGATGAGGACGCCTGAATGCATGTGAAAGAAACTCAACATGAACCAGCTGAGCCAAGGAACGCATCTTACTAGCTCACATAAGCAAAGACCTCAAAGGGTGCCCAGTCTTGAGGATGACCAGTAGCAGGGACTGGTCCACTACTAGGTCATGAAAGCACAACGTCTGTTAGCTACCAGGCCCCCAGTGTCACCAGAGTGAAGGAACAAAGGGCATGGGAAGATGACACTCTCATCTGAACCACAAGATTACAGAGGAAGAGAGGCACATCTCCTAGAAAAGAGATGGCTGTTATTTGGGCAGACAAAATAAGTGATCCAGCACAGAGAGCTCAGATAGAGACCCTCAGGCTGAGAGCAGCCTTGTCACTGCTGCAGGGTGGCCAGCAATGAAGACTACCTCTGGCCTCTAAAGTCAAGGCAGTCCCTGACTGCCCAGTGCTCTGCTCCTGCAAAAGGACAGAAGAACTTGCAATGATCAGGGCTGATCAAAGACAGAACTAGATACTCTGGACCCTGAGCTCTCCCCTTCCTTCTTGATTTGCAAATATCTATTGGTATCCCTCCAGTTACTGCCTAAGAGCAGCTCAGAGCTGCTGATGGCACAGAGGGAGCGAGTTTGGTGATGTCTCATGAGCAGCTAGCTTCCAAAATATTGTGAAAGAGCCCTGTCTCACAACAACAGAACAAAGGCCCAGAAGAAAGGCCCAGCCACAGAAAGAGCTTCACACCCAAAGATGTGGGGGTTCTCCTTGGAAAGAAAAGGTTTCCCCATCCACCAACTGCAAAATGGACCACAGGAGTAATAAATACTGAGAGTGAAAACAAAACAAAGACCTTTGCAGTCTTAGTCATCTACTAAAAAGCAAATATATAGGTCATGTTTATTTTATTCTTTGGGCTTATTTGGAAATTCCAACTATAATGAATCTTTAGGACTCTTACAAGAAGAAAAATAAAAGATTCTTCACTTGTGAAATTATTTTGGTAGTATCATTATCTGATTAGATCAGAACCAAGTTCATAAATAAACTGATTTCTAGTAATCTATTGACTTTGAGACAGTAATTTTAGCTGGTATACTGCATAGTCTTTTTCTGTGTACCTTTCTGAAATTTTCATAGTAGGGCCTGTTTAATCATCTTTAATATCAAAATATAGTAAACCTGATTCTACCACATCACATACCTTTTTATATTGAAATTTTTACTGCAAGCATTGTAGTTTCACATGCAGTATTAAGAATATTCCAGAGAGATCCCTTTATTCAATCTCACCTAGTGGGAGCACCATCTATAATAACGGTAGTACAAAAGTACAGTACAATATCACAACCAGGTCTTCATATACACACAATCCATTCATCTTATTTGGATTTTACCAACTGTACTTGCACTGAAGGTGTGAATGTGTCTGTGCATGTGTTTAGTTCTGAATGATTTCATCGCGTGTCGGTTTGTGTTCTACCAAATACAGATACAAAATACAAAACAGGTCCATTACCGCAAGGACCCCTCATATCGCCTGTTTATAACAACACCCTCCTCCCTAACCGTCCTTAGCCCCCTAACATTACTAACCACTGGTAACAACTTATCTTTCACTCACTTCTAAATTTGTGGCATTTTGAAAATGTTATATAATTGGAAGTGTATATAGCATGTAACCTCTTAGTGGTGGCTTTTTCACTCAGCAAAGCCCTGGCGATTTCACCCCATCACTGCATGTATCAACAGTACATTGCTATTTTCTTCCATGATATAGATGTACCACAGTTTAGCCAAATGCACCCACTGAAGGAATTCTCGCCTGATTCCAATTTTTAGCTATTACAAATAGAGCAGCTAGAAACATTTGTCTGTACACCATAAACTTGCACAATGTTATATGTCAATTATATCTCAATAAATCTGGGAGGGGGGCACCTGAGTGGCTCAGTCAAACGTCCTAACAGTTTGTGAGTTCAAGCCCCATATCGGGCTTTGTGGTGACAGTGCAGAGCCTGCCTGCGATGCTCTGTCTCCCTCTCTCTCTTCCCCTCCATGCTTGCTCTCTCTCTTGCTTTCTCTCAAAAATAAAATAAACATTAAAAACAATTTTTAGGGGAGCCTGGGTGGCTCAGTCAGTTAAGCATCCGACTGAGGCTCAGGTCATGCTCTCATGGTTTGTGGGTTCGAGCCCCGCATCGGGCTCTGTGCTGACAGCTAGCTCAGAGCCTGGAACATGCTTCAGATTCTGTCTCCGTCTCTCTCTGACCCTCCCCTGCTCACACTGTGTGTGTGTGTCTCTCTCTCTCAGAAATAAATAAAAAACATTAATAAAAAATATTTTCAGAACAATTTTTTAATAAAAAAAAAACAAACCTGGCAGAAAAAAGAAAAGAATACAAGAAAGGTTTGGCAGAACTTATCTGGCCATTTAGAAACTGATATTTTGGGGGGCACCCTGGGGACAAAGTCAGTTAAGCATCCGACTCTGGCTCAGATCATGATCTCGCGGTTCATGAGTTTGAGCCCCACATCTGGCTCTGTGCTGACAGCTCAGAGCCTGGAGCCTGCTTCAGATTCTGTGTCTCATTCTCTCTGTATTCCTCCCTTACTCATGCTCACTTGCTCACTCGCTTTCTCTCTCTCTCAAAAATAAATAAAAACAGGGGCACCTGGGTGGCTCAGTTGGTTAAGCATCTGACTTCGGCTCAGGTCATGATCTCACAGTTTGTGGGTTCGAGCCCCGCATCAGGCTCTGTGCTGATTGCCAGCTCAGAGCCTGGAGCCTGTTTCAGATTCTGTCTCTGTCTCTGTCTCTTTCTCTCTCTCTCTCTCTGATCCTCCCCTGCTCATGCTGTTTCCTCTCTCAGAAATAAATAAAACATTTTTAAAAATTTAAATAAAAATATAAAATTAAAAATAAACTAGCTTTTTTTCTATATGTGATATGTATAGTGTATTTATTATGTTCAAAAAGTCAATGGTTATGAAATTCATCTAACTTTGATTATGTCCTATGCATTTCAGTCTTAGTTATTCACATAAAACAATCTCCTATGCTTAAAAGAAATTTGTGTATAGGTTCTTGTATGAAGGTAAGTTTTCACTTTCCTGGGACACATGCCCAAGAGTGCATTGGCTGGGTTGCATGGCCCTTGCATCCCAGAGCAACTCTAGCATTTTATATTTCCACAAGTTACTATGAGAAACTTGGTTTCTCCACATCCTCACCAGCTATTTTTCATTTCAGCCACTCTTTAATTTGCATTTGCTTGATGACTAATGACACTGAACTTTTATGTGGGTATTTGCAGTCTGTGTATTTTCCTTGGTGAAATGACTCTCCATGCCTTTTGTCCATTAATGATTGGCTTGTTTTCTTACTCTTGAACTTTGTGAGATATTTTCATATTCCAGACAGTAGTCCTATGTTGGAATTATAACTTGTTAATATTTCCAGTCTAGAGCTTCTTTTTGCACTTTTTTTCTTCAATAGTTTATTGTCAAGTTGGTTTCCATATAACACCCAGTGCTCATCCCAACAAGTGCCCTCCTCCATGCCCATCTCCCCCTCCCCCCCCACATCCATCAGTCCTCAGTTTGTTTCTCAGCATTCATGAGTCTCTCATGGTTTGCCTCTCTCCCTCTCCGCCACCATTTCCCCCCTTCTTCTCCCCCATGGTCCTCTGTTAAGTTCCTCCTAATCCTCCTATACGTGCAAACATATGATATTTGTCCCTCTCTGCCTGACTTATTTCGCTAAGCAGAACACCCTCAAGTTCCATCCATGTTGCTACACATGGCCAGATTTCATTCTTTCTCATTGCCATGTAGTATTCCATTGTATAGATAAACCACTTCTTCTTGATCCATTCGTCCGCTGATGGACACTTAGGCTCTTTCCATGTTTTGGCTATTGTTGAGAGTGCTGCTATGAACATTGGGGTACATGTGCTCCTATGCATCAGCATTCCTATATCCCTTGGGTAAATTCCTAGCAGTGATATTGCTGGGTCCTAGGGGAGTTCTATTGTTAACTTTTTGAGGAAACTCCACACTCTTTTCCAGAGGGGCTGTATCAGTTTACATTCCCACCAAGAGTGTAGGAGGGTGCTCATTTCTCCACATCCTCACCAGCATCTAGAGTCCTCTGATTTGCTCATTTTAGCCACTCAGACTGGTGGTATCTCAGTGTGGTTTTGCTTTGTATTTCCCTGATAAGGAGGGACACTTAGCATCATTTCATGTGTCTGTTGGCCATCTGGATGTCCTCTTTGGAGAAGTGTCTGTTCATATCTTCTGCCCATGTCTTCACTGGATTATTTCTTTTTGGGGTGTGGGGTTTGGTGAGTTCTTTATAGATTTTGGATACTAGACCTTTATCTGATATGTCATTTGCAACTATTTTTTCCCATTCCATCAGTTGCCGATGAGTTTTATTGTTTCCTTTGCTATGCAAAGTTTTTTTTATCTTGATGAGGTCCCAATAGTTCATTTTTGCTTGATTCCCTTGCCTTTGGGGATGTGTCAAGTAAGAAATTGCTGCGTTGGAGATCAAGGAGGTTGTTTCCTGCTTTCTCCTCTAGGGTTTTGATGGTTTCCTGTCTCACATTCAGGTCCTTTATCCATTTTGAGTTTATATTTGTGTATGGTGTGAGAAAATGATCTAGTTTCATTCTTATGCATGTTGCTGTCCAGTTCTCCCAGAACCACATCTATTACAGTGGCTGTCTTTTTTCCATTGGATACTCTTTCCTGCTTTGTCAAAGATTAGCTGGACATACATTTGTGGGTTCAATTCTGAGTTCTCTATTCTATTCCATTGGTCTAGGTGTCTGTTTTTGTGCCAATACCATACTGTTTTGATGATGACAGCTTTGTAGTAAAGGCTCAAGTCTGAGATGGTGATGCCTCCTGTTTCAGTTTTCTTCTTCAATATTAGTTTGGCTATTCAGGGTCTTTTGTGGTTCCATACACATTTTAGGATAGTTTGTTCCAGTTTTGAGAAGTATGCTGGTGCAATTTTGATTGGGAGTGCATTGAATGTGCAGATTGTTTTGGGTAGTAATGACATTTTAACAATATTTATTCTTCCAATCCATGAGCACATAATGTTTTTCCATTTCTTTGTGTCTTCTTCAATTTCCTTCATAAGCGTTCTATAGTTTTCATCATACAGATCTCTTATATCTTTGCTTAGGCTTATTCCGAGGTATTTTATGGTTTTTCGTCTTTTTGCACCTTCTTAAACAGAGTTCTTTACAGACCATACATTTTTAACATTTTGTCGAAGTCCAACTTACCCACTTCCCTTTCATGGATCATGCATTTGTTGTCAGGTCTGAGAATTCTCTCACCCTAGATCATGAAGATTTTCTGGGGTTTTTTTCCCCCTAAAAGTTTTATAGCTTACACTGAAGTCTGTGATCCTTATAAGGGAACTTTTCTATAAGGTGCAAGGTTTCTGGTGAGGTCTTTCTGTTTGTCTATGGACGTCCAACTGTTCCTGCACCGTTTTTAGCCAAGGTCAGCTTTCTTCCACGGAGATGCTTTTACACCTTTGACAAAAATCACTTGTGCTGACTTCTCTGGTTCTGTTTCTAGGCTCTCTGTTCTTTTCCATTGATCCATGTGTCTGTCGCTCTGCCAATATCACACTGTCCTGATTACTGTAGCTGTATAGTAAGCCTTAATATAAATAAGGTAGACTTACTCCTGCTATTTTATTCTTCTTCAATATCATTTTGGCTATTTGAGGGTCTGTGCCTTTCCACATCCATTTCAGAATAATCTGATTTATGTCTATAAAAACCTTGCTGGAATTTTGATAGGAATTTCTTTCAAACTGTGTATCAATCTGCAACATCTTTACTACATATTGAGTCTTCCGTGAATGAATAAGAACTATCTTTCTGTTAATTTAGGTCTTATTTGATTTCTTTCATCAAAGTTTTGTAATATTTAAAGTATAGATCCTATATATGATTTAAGTTATACCTAAGTATTTCATTTTCTTTGGAGTGATCATGAATGGTGTTTTTAATTTCAGTTTTCACTTATGTATTTTGAGTATACAGAAGTATGATTGATTTTTCTGTCTTCACCTTGTGTAACTATCACCTTGCAGAACTTATTTGCTGATTTCAGAGAGGAATTTTTTTTTCTTTTGTTAAGTTCTAGGGGTTTTCTACATAGACAACCATGTCATCTACATGTGAAGTGTGGTATTCCTTACCAATGCTTTTATTTCTTTTTCTCATCTTATCTCAGTGACTAGAACTTCCAGTACTTTGTTGACTAAGAGAGGCGTGAGCAGACTTCTTTGCCTCATTCCTCTAAACAATCATTCTCCCATTCCAGGCCAACTGCTGTCTGTTGGCTTAGGAGAGTCAGATCCATGGAGATGAAGAGACATCTCCAAGTGTTGGCTGGTCCTCCACAAGCTGCCCAGGTGTCTCAGGGGAGGGGAGAGGAAGGGAGAGGAGTCTTGGGCTCACAGGGACAAAGAAGTTTCCCAGACTGGGCCACCTGTTGCGTGGAGTTTTTTTGTTTTTTTTTTTTTTAAATGCTTGTCTATTGTTGAGAGACAGAGACAGAGCATAAGCGAGGGAGGGGTGGAGAGAGAGGGAGACAGAATCCGAAGCAGGATCCAGACTCTGAGCTCTCAGCACAGGGCCTGACATGAGGCTCAAACCCACAAACTGTGAGATCATGACCTGAGCTGAAGTCATAGGCTTAACCAACTGAGCCACCCAGGTGCCCCTGTGGAGGCCTCTTCTGATGGTGTCTCCCTGCCTCAGACACCCTGGTATCTCTTGTGGGGAATAGTAATCTTAGGCCAACAGGGAATAGAAACGCTTGCCTTGACCACCATTCTCAGTGAAGACAAGGTGCTGGGTTTACTGCTGTTACCGACGGGACTCCTGTTTTATCAGGAGAGGAATGAGCCTGGGTTGCTTTCCGATGCTAAGTTCCAAGTCAGAAAACACCATTCCATTAGGTCTGCTGTGGAGGGCACAGAAGATGTCCTGCTGCTGTGCTATTCTTGGTAGTCCTGGCATCCCAAAGCAAATCACCTTCCTCTTACCACCTTCCAGTTATCCTTTAGTTACCTCTTGTGTGATTTCCAGGGTTTACTGTCATACTTTGCCAAGAGATGCAGGGAAAAGCAACCTTATGCCACCTTGTCTGGACAGAAGCTGCATCAAATACCTTTCTATCTGTTTAAAAGTGAGAGCGAATGAAATCTTTCCTTTAGTAGAATTCCAAGTAATTTATGTAGATACTGCTTCCTCCAGCGGGTAGAGCTCAATTCTTGGCCTTCCCCCTTGAAGGCAGGCTAGATGTAGTGACTTACTTCCAAAAATGAAGTGAGCTTACTACCAAACAATGAAAAGTCTGGAATTTCGCTAACAGTTAGTTACCAATACCAGTTTTGGTTGTGACAAATGTACTACATAGTAGCATGAGATGTTATGAACAGGTCAAACCGAGTGATAGATATATGGGAACTCTCTGTATGTGCATCTGCAGCTTTTCTATAAATTTCAAAGTCTTCCAAAATAAAAGTTCATTTTTAAAAAGTTAATTGAAAAATAATCCTATTCCCAAATACCAAACATATTTCCAGCAAAATCTCTGATCATTCAGTTAGCTATCTTTTACTTTAGGGCAGACAGGACAATGACATTAAAGAGCTTTAGGGCAAATACCAGTGACCTGGAAGTGTTCCACTAAGCACCTATCATTCCATCACAGAGATAGCACAGCAAAGTGAAGAAAGAGTGAGGTATGTGCATCTGTCTTCAAGGAGGCAGTGATCTGGAGATCAAATATATTGGGCTGAATCACTGGCTAAGTGGAAGCTGCGGTCCATGGAAAGATCACGGTCACTCAGTCTTCCCTGTATGAGCTTCTGTGTGTCAAGGGAGATTTGACGTGGAATGCTATAAGGAACCCTGAAACATTGTGACAAGGGAGCCATGGCCAAGCAATGTGCCCTGCTGGGTGACATGTATCAACCTTCAGCGGGACTGTGTCACCTACAAAATCACAGCAGATACCTGGCTGTTTGTGTCCAATTTACCTTATAGTCATCATAACGTCCATGTAACCAGCTGTCACTATCTGCAAATGAAACACAGGCAGACCTCCAATAAAATACCTGTACCTGAAACCCTAAAGCTTTATTTAAGGCATGGATTTCAACCTGAGCCTTGATAACAGCAGTGATGACAACTGCTGCTAAGAGGAATATTCCATAAGCAGTAAGTGTGGCTACATATCAGAGGAATATGGGCAGAAAGATGTCTAGGTTTGAAGGCATGTGTACACACAAAATGTTTGTGGGTGTGCATATGCGTGCAAGGCTGCTGGAAACACATGTCTATGGGAAGATACCAGTGTGTGTAAAAGTTTACGATAGGGGTATGGGTGCCAGAGAATGGCAGGCAGATGAAAATCTCTGTGTGTTTCTACTTAAGAGTAGTGTGGATGTGATGCTAGGAGTGCAGAACTGTCAGTGTGTGAGTGTGCAAGGGGGGATGTGCAAGCAACACAGCAAGCTCACACAGGTGGCTCTGTGTGTGATCATCAGGACTATAAATATCTGTGTGGTTCATAAGCCTCTGTTGAAGGTTTCTCCTTTGACTGAGGCCCTGGATCAATAAAACTCTACTGACACTCCACAAGGTCAGTACCATCCTCAGACTCACACAGAGGGGGCCCCTGTTCTGCCCTAGATGGGGTGGGGCTTCTGTGGGGCTTAGAAGACAGGCCTATGCAGGGCCCAGGCTTCCCCTTTCTACACCATGTGCTTGGTCACCAAAACCAAATTTCCTTCCCAAATGGCCCTGAGCCAACTTGTAGGCCTATAGCCTGGGCCTTTCCTCCAGATCTGTTCTTTCAAGGTGGCCTGAGCTGCCGGTGAGGGCCCCCTCTGCACGAGGGGAGACTCTAGGACAGCGGCTAGCAGTGAGGAGGGGGTTTGAAGATCAGGGTACAGACAAGAAGGCGGGGGTCACAGGCATGCATGCAAGGCTCTCATGGAGCAGGATGAAGGGAGGCAGGAAGAGGTGTGTTCCTGCCACACGGCCACATCCCAGGTCATGACGACAGTTCACATGTCAAGACAGGGGGATCCAACACATGTTGTTCATGATGGCATGTTCACATGATGATCTTACAACTTAGTTATTTAGGGATGTGAGCCTTCACCTACCCTCTTGCTGCAGGCCCCAGCACACACACACACATATGTGTGTGTATATGCATGTGCGTGCACCTCGTGCTGGAGCATCTGGGAACCTGCCCTCCCCCCAGGCTCTAGGCCCCGACAGCTCACCAGCAGAGATCAGCACTGGAGGTAAGGCCATTTCTGACCTAGCTGGGGGCTGGAGACTTAGCTCACAGCAGCAACAATCTTGCACTCCCCGGAATGTGATCCACTTAGCATATCAATCCTAACCCAACACACATGCACCCACACTCACCAGGGACATGTCTACTAACCACAGAAATCAGCCCAGAAACCCCTAGACCTGGGCAAGATATCTGAATATCATTAAGAGCTACTTTGAGCAAACCGCACTTGGTCACTGTTAAACCCACAGCATCCTCACAGCCCCAGACTGAAGCCACTCAGATCTAATTACTCTGGGGGTGACAACCAATGCAAGGACAAGAGGCACATTATCGAAAACCACTTTAGCACTGCTCCGGCTCACAGCCACGCTGCCCTCGGTAATGACTTTACCCAATTAGCTTGCAAGCAGTCTGCCTTTTGTAAATCAGCGATGCCAGGGAAATGAATTCTGCACCCGGAAGGGAAGGGCAAGCGACTAGCAATTGCATGGAAATCATTAATTGGCTTGAGCTTTTTAGGTTAAGTGAATTATCATTATTTCCTCTGTTTGGTGGCTTTGTGCAGAGATGAGGTCAAGTGGGCAGCCCACCGTGATTTTCACAGTCCTCCTGGCATTCACTCACTCCAGGAAATGGAACAAAGCCCTCATAGGCCTGTCTGGGAGGCAGCTCTGAGGCCGCTGGGTCCCTGCCCTCCCAGCATCCACTTTCGGTTAGTCTCGGGAAGGTACATCATGCACAGGAGGCATATAAAGAACACGCACATCTGCGAATGGCTCACACTTGGAAATGAAGTCTAATTAGTTTGCTTAAGACCTCTTGCCTGGACTGAGGGGGACATTTCACAAGCGCGTTTAATCGTCCCAAGTTCACAGGGAGCTAGACTCAGCAAATATGCGCTTTTGTGAACAAGACATTAGGTGGGAAACAAATGATTCGCTCTTGATGCTGGAGAGCAAATGAAGAAAGTCAAGAGTATTTCCCAGTATCCATAGGTGACAAATAGACTATGCAGCTGACACTGCTACTATAAAGACCCAGCAGAAGAGAAGAAAAGCCCGAGGTTCTCAAGGCAGGGCTTCTCAATTGTGGTGCACGTGCATTACAATCACCTGCAGGCCTTATAAAAACAGAGTTGGGCCTCATCCCTGGAGTTTCTGCTTCAGGAGATCCAGCAGGGGCTTGAGAATCTGTATTCTAGCAAGCTCTAAGGTGATGGCTAGGCTGCTGGTCTGGGGATCATACTTAGAGGTGACTGCTTAAGGAACCATTCCCTTAATTCTAATTATGTGTAACAACTCCAATTTGTTTAAAAAGTAATATAGCACGTGGTTGAGATTATGGACACTGGGGTCAAAGAGATCTAGGTTTCAAGTGTAATTCTACCCCTGACTGCCTGTGTAATCTGGGGCAAGTTCACCTCTTCCAAGTCAGTTTTACCTTCTGTAAATTAAAAGCAACTCCTCCCAGGGCCATATGGAAGACCAACATGAACTAACAAATGTAAATTCAACCTACTTACATATTAAGCTCATTAATTAATCTATTTAACTAGTGATTATTCTTGTTAGTTTTTATTAGTACTAATAAAATGTTAATTATTTTCCAAACTCTGTCTCCCCAAAGAGACAGACCTTAACAGTTTAAATTTGCACCCGCATACATAAACACGTTCCTAGGCAGTGCTTGAAACTTCATATTCTTTTAAGACTAGACATGCTTCCCAAAATCATATTCACAACAGGAAATTATTTTAAAAACCCTTCTTCACAGAGTCTTTTAAATAAAGTAAGTGCAAAATCTCCAACAATTGTACATTTAAAAAAACCTCAAGACCAATCTCATTCATGAATATAATGCAAAAAGTGGCTCAAAGAATCAAGAAGCACAATAAAAGAAATATTACATCATGGCCAAGTGGAATTTATATCTGTAATGTAAAGACTGCTCAGTGTTAGTAAATCCATTAAACTAGTTTATCATAATAAAGAGCTCAAGAGTAAAATCATGTAACCACATAGATACTGAAAAAGTACTGGATAAAATTCAACAACCATTCTTAACAACAACAACAAAAACCATTCAAACAAAATAAATGTATACTTCTTTGACACGATAAAATGTATTTATCTCAATCCCAAAGCTAGGATCAATCTTAAAGATGCAATACTAGAGTACAAACCAACAAGAATCAGAACTAAGATAAGGGTACTACTATCATCATGGTTATTTTACATAAGATGAGAGGGAACGAGGAAAGGCCTAAAAAAACATAAAAACTGGAAAGAAGTCACATAAAAGTAGGACTATTTAAAGACAAGTTGGTCGGGACAGTTGGCTGGCTCAGTCAGAAGAGCATGCAACTCTTGATCTCGGTGTTGTGAGTTTCAGCCTCACGCTGAGTGTAGAGATTACTTAAATAAATAAACTTGAAAGAAATAAAGACAAGTTGATCATATTCTAGGAAAGCCAAAACAAAAATCAACTAAAATCTACTGTCAAACAGGGGCGCCTGGGTGGCTTAGTTGGTTAAGCATGTGACTTCGGCTCAGGTCATGATCTCACGATTTGTGGGTTCGAGCCCCGTGTTGGGCTCTGTGCTGACAGCCAGCTCAGAGCCTGAAGCCTGCTTCAGATTCTGTGTCTCCCTCTCTCTCTAACCCTCCCCTGCTCACACTGTCTGTCTGTCTCTCTCTCAGAAAGAAATAAAACATTAAAAAAAAAAAAGCTACTGTCAAACAAAAGACAACTCAGAAAGCTAGCAAGATACAAAATTAATGTATAGGCACTTATAGGCTCCTTATATACAAATCTCCATTGATTAGGAGACATACTTAAAAAATTACATTCTATATAACATACCTTAATAAAATAAAATAAACTAAAATACCAGGGAATTAACTAAATAATAAATGTGCAAATCTTTAAGAATAAAACTTTAAAATCCTTCTAACAGACATAAAAGAAAACCTGCACAGTTAGAAAGGCATACAATGTTCATGAAGGCATGAATGTTCAGATTCATGAAGATGTCCATTTTTTCTTAAGGTCATTTATGAATGCAATGCTCTCTTAATGAAAATATCATTTTTATTTTGGGAATTATACAATTTTATCCTTAAGTATATCTAGAAAAAGATTGGAAGACTATGAAGAAAAGACCAAAAAACTTTGAAAAAGGAAAGTAATGAAGAGAGCAGGCCTGTCAGAGAGGTGAACATATTGCAAAGCTTTAATCTTAAGATAGTGTGTTACTGGCACTGGATCTGACTACAAACACGGACAAATGGATCAAAATAGAAAGTCCAAAAATCAACGCAAACTCAGTACATGATCAAGGTGGGCAGCTGTACCAGTGTGGAGAAAATATATATTCACCTAGTGATGTAAACACAAGTGAATAGCATCTCAAAAAAAAAAAAAAAAAAGATCACTTCTGTGCCTTAAAATACACATCAAAATAAATACCCAATATGTAAAAATATGACAGGAGAAAAAAATGGGATAGGGCATTTATTAACCTGGAAGCAGAGAAGGCCTTTTGAGTCAAGCCTAAAAATCCACATATTTTTAATCGAAGAAAACACAAAAGCCAACACCAGTGAATACAAACACATAAAAAAATCAAACTTTAACTTAGCAATATATCCTAAGCAACATCTAAAGATAAACATCACCACTAGGAATCTCTTATCTGTTTTCAAATTACAGGCAAAGGGCTAATATCTCTAATATATAAAGAGCTTCTAGAAATTAACAAGTATAAGACATAGGACTTAACTACAAAAAAGGGACCAAGGACCGGAATAGACCTATAAATGCACGTACCTTCTCATCCATTAAGTCGTCTTCTGTAAAGTTAGCATCTCAAGAACGTGCACACGATGTGTGAAATGATAAATACACAAAATACTGGAAACTCAAATGCCCATCAACAGGAATGGATTGAATCAATTATTCATACACTGGAATACTACACACCTTTAGAAGAAGACGAAGAGAGAGAGAACGATAATCTCTACATAGATATGCAAAGATCTCTAAGATATACTGATACCTACAAAAAGCAGGGTAAAGAACACTGCCTATAATAGGGTGTTACGTTTTAACAAAAGAAGATAAAGAATACACACACACACACACACACACACACACACACAGGCTAAGCAACAAATCTTTAAAAATATTTCTGGAAGGATACACAAGAGACCAGTAACAGTGGTTATTGGGTAAGAAAACTGGACACATGGAGACTTTTTATTGTATTCCTTGCTATTTATTTTCACTTCTGAAAATCATGTGACTGTATCCTCCTACTTAAAAGCTACATTGAAAAAACAAAGAAAATAACAAGAAATGTGACTGTTCTGCACACAGGCCCTGGGAGTTGCCTCACCCTACCTCCAGCTGAGCCCCTGAAGCTCCCCTGGGTCCTCGCCTGAGGACTTCTCTTTTCCATAACAACCAGTATCTGGGGGAAAGCCTGCGGGTACCACATTATCAGGAGCTCTTTTAAATCTCTCAAAATTACAATGAAACCCATCCAAAAGTTGAAAACAGGCTAGGGTTGCATATTTTAAATTCATCACTAGTGCCTCTATTTTCTTGCGTGTTCAGTCTCATTTTTCTAGTACCAAAGACATCATTAAGAAGGTGATTTTACAAAATCAATAGAAAAAAAAGCTTAGTATCTAAACATAGACTGCCACATTCGCATGTGGGGATGGAGCAGAACAAACTGGCTTGAAGTCTCTGAGATACTGGAAAGCCCCCTATCTATCTCCCTGGAATACCAAAGACCCTAAATGAACCTGTCTAAGAAATGGTTCCGTCCAAATACACGATTATGTTTCAACAGGAATTCTGCAGGTAAATGCCATAATGCACTGATGGTGCTTCTGATTCAATTTTCTGCTTACATCCATATCTGCTGAATCCCTTATTATGAATGAACAGAGCTGGCCTCAGGTAAGAGACCTCTGGTCCTAATCACTGCAGTCACCAGAACTAATGACTGTAATGACTCGAAACTGATCAGCTAGAGGGCCAGGGTCCCCCACAGCACCATTCTGTGGGCTTGCATTAACAGCACCAGCAAGAAGAGCCAGCATCCAGAGCAAAGAACAAGGATTAAAGGATTATCTCCCGAGATAAAAGCAATGAGGATGAAGCCGTTTCCAATAAGGTGGGAGCAGCACTCTTTCCAAACAGTGGCAGCAACCTCAGTAAATATTCCAGAGAAGGGTGGTGCAGCTTATGTTATTATTGACGAAAGATAGAACTCTAATAAAAATTCAGTGAGTATAAAAAATGTCAGAGATGGTCTCATTTCATGTGTAATAAAGTAAGGCACATAAAAATAACATGTTGGCTATAAAGAAACTATATTGCTTTCGATACAGGTACGCAAAAGCACAAAGTGAGGCACTTAAAAAGACTTCTGGTGGCACAGGGATCCACAGAAAAATGAACCCCCAAAGTTCAACAGACACAAAATTCAGATTTAGTTGGAATGCAGAGGTACGGTGCTGGCAAAAGTGTGTCCATCAGGTGACTGTGAGTTTGTGGCTTCCACTGTAGAATTTACAAAACAAAGGATGATTGATTTCTAACACGTAAAAAATGGGGCATGCTATCTTAAGTTTAAAATCACAAGAACTTGGGGAGCCTGGGTGGCTTAGTCAGTTAAGTGTCAGATTTCGGCTAAGGTCAATATCTCACAGTTCACGAGTTCAAGTCCCGGAAGTCAGGCTCTGGGCTGACAGCTCAGAGCCTAGAGCCTGCTTAGGATTCTGTGTCTCCCTCTCTCTCTGTGACTCCTCTGCTTGCTCTCTCTCTCTCTCTCTCTCTCTCTCAAAAATAAACATTAAGTTTTTTTTAATACATTTAAAAAATAAAATAAAATCACAAGAACACAGGGGCACTGGGGTGGTTCAGTTGGTAGAGCACCCAACTTCAGCTCAGGTCATGATCTCATGGTTCATGAGTTCAAGCCCCACATCGGGTTCGCTGCTGTCAGCCTGTCAGCACAAAACCCCCTTCAGATCCTCTGTCCCTCTCTCTGCCCCTCCCCTGCTTGTACTTTCTCAAAAATAATTATTACATTAAATTAAGTTAAAATTAAATTAAAACAAAATAATAAAAAATAAAATAAAAATCACAAGAACATCAAGACCCTGGGTCTGAAGTGAAGAGCATCCTGCCAGAAGACAAAGCACCACGTGACCGCGGTCATCAGGGTTTTGTTCTGGTCCTGATGGAGAGCATGCACACCTAAAGAAAGGACTGCTAGGCCTGCATTTATGAGGGCAGATGAGTCCCCTGGCACCTGGACAAGGCTGACCTCATAAGATGCTCTGCCGTGCCAGCACCTGTCACCTTTGCCCGGTGCCCTCCCACAGAGGAACAGAAGTCAAACCCCAAAGGGGTGAAGAAGCCAGATTCTTTCAAACAAAGGCCTTTGACAAATTATTTTTTAAACACTAATTTTACAACTTAGCAGCATCGAGGATCAAGTCTACCTGTATCTAATAAGAAAAAACAGCTCCCAAAATGGATAAAAATGAGTAACTCAAAATCACCCTCTAAGAATTTAAAGAGAAAAGATAATCAATCTCTCTGTCCCACTCCTGCAGAAGCTCAGGAAGTACTAATGAACGTGACCACCTTTCCCACTCAAACTGGCAAAGAAACACTACTGGCATTAAGCAGCCAGGTGAGAGCGAACACAATTAATTGTAAACATATCATGTTTCATTAGGATTCTCCTTGATGCCAGTATGAAAAAAAAAATCAATGATGTTTTCTACTTAAAAGCCAATCTGAAAAGCAATTTTAGAAAAATAATTGGTTTCAGAAATGAAAAAAGCACATGGACATAAGTATATCTTGCCATTACATTCTTGAGTTTTACAAGGCCATTCTCAGGTCTCATATAACATTTATAAGAATTAATTATACCCCAAATGATTATTATACCAATTGTTGGTTCTAATCAATAGTTAAGGACATAAGCAGAGGAGGAAATTAATTACACATTCAATACTGCTCCTTAAAAATAAAAGTAAAATTGAGGGCAATAAAAGTATCAAGCAGTGGCAGGAGTGAAAGATACACAAATTCCGTCTACAGCCACAAGGAGGTCATGCTTTTGGCAAAGGCACCCAGACGGTTACAGAATCGGAATCCTGGGGAGACATGAGCCACCTGAGGAGAGTGGGGTCCTATGGCCCAATCACAAATTCTCTGAAGCATGAATTCTCTCACAGTTGCCTTGGTTAAAGTATGTCTTCCAAGGAGCTTTAACGACCTGAGACTCTTCAAGTACAGAATCTATGACAAGAAGAAAAAATAAAAGACTCTGAATCAAAATAATGAGGAAGGGCAGTTTGAAGGATGAAGAAGCATGAATCAGGTCAAAGAAAAAAAAAAAACATGGATGGAAGGGGGCCCACAGCAGGCAACGGCTGAGCACGGCCGAGGCTAAGGAGGAGGCAGTGATAGGAAGCTAGGTGGTAGACTGGAGAGGGCAGGCCAGGGGGCTTTGAGGACCAGCCAGAGGGTGCCTGGCCCAAGACCTGGCAGGTCGCTGGCTTGGTTCTCACGAGGATCCCTGAAGGTCCCCAAAGTTCCCATTTGGCTCAGTGGTACACTTATCTGGATCAGACTTGCCCTTGGTTGAGGGGCCACCAACAATATGGAAATTCTGGGTCTGCTCTGGCTAGGACCCATGTGATACTTGCTTGTAAAATTCACACAAAGGATCATATTTGCTTTGCAATCTTCTATCTGCGTAGTTCTCTAATAACAATCCAAAGTGCAGAAAACCTAATAGATTCACTTGTTCTGGACCCCCAGCTATACAACTCCTCATCATCATGTAAGTTAGGAAGGGGAAGGGAGTAGGAAGAGGAAGAGGAAGAAGAGGAGGAAGAGGAGGAGGGAGGAGGAGAAGGGAGGGGGGAGGAGGAGGAGGATGAGGCTATTTCTTTCCTGGAATAAAAGGCCTTATATTAATTCGTATCTGTCTTCCTACACAATTCTTGGAGGCTAAAAATTAGCTGCAAAGTTTAAATACACTAAAAATGAAATTTCTTCTTTGGGTTTTATTTCTAGGTAAGAAAATATAAAAAAGCAGAAGTTTTCTCAGCCCTTGTCACCCTTCAGAACCTGTAGAATCTTAATCTGTATTTCCTACTACTTAGCTCCTAATAATCATAAAATAAAGTCTTAAATTGTATTCTACATATTTCACCTGTGTTTGTCTAATTCATTCATGGCATCAGTCAACATTTGCTCAGCACCTTCTGTGCAAGGGTCAAAGGTCTAAGTGACATAACCATCCTGTCCTTAGAACCCACAGTCTAGAAGAAAAGCCTATTTCCATCATCAACTGTGAAGCACAAAGTAGAAGCAACATGTATTTTCATGGGCTCACTCATAACTACTGATTAACCCATCTCTATCATGATATACAGGATAATTGCAAAATTTTAAGACAACTGATATGAGAAATTAGTATCCTTGGTGGTCAAGAATGGGACTTTCGGAGTCAAAGCTTGGTCTGAAGTCTGGCTTGAGCCACTTTCTTGCTCTGTGACTCTGGGCCTCTGTGAACCTGTTTTCTCATCTGAACAGAGAGATAAGAAAAGTTCCAGCCTTGTACAGTGATGGTACACATTCAAGGAGATAATTCATGTGAGGAGCTTAGTACAGAATCTGGAAAACAGTCAGTACTCAAAATTACGAGGTATCAAATGATGTCTGTAAGCTATTAACATTCTTTCCTTAGGCTTTGGGAAAATTTCATAGAGATTAACTAGAGTTTTCACCCGCCACTATTCCTTTTCCACCAGAGAATCCTGGCCAAGCAGGCCCAGGGCACATTTCTTATGTCCCTCAAGAAAAGGTGACTGTTCTTTAAATCTAAGTCAAAGATTATGTTGAAATCCAGAGCCCAAAAGTTCACTGTCACTGCTAGCACCTCATTCTCTACCATCTCTTGAAGATGAAACATAACCTATATCTTCACCAAACAAAAACATTACATGGCTGGAAACATTACAGGAGTCCATTTTCTCACCAGTGATGCTGGTCTTTGTGGATATTCTTGGCTCAGGCATACAACCCATTTGAAATTTCATGTAAGAAAAACATAAGGGCATCAAAAAAGAACATCGGGTTTGATGCAAGAACCACCTCCTGGGCCTTATCCTACAGAAATACTTATACAAGCATGACAGATTCACTCACAGCGATAATCAATGAACCATACTTGGTAATAACTAGAAAAAAACTGGAAATAACTCAACCCCAAGAATGGGAACATGATTAAATAAATAGCAGTACTTCGGGAATACATACACAGAATACTATGCATCCACTAAAAATAATGTGCTGATGAATGAAATGATAAAGGGGAACTGTCCATGAGTTTACAGGAAAAAGGAGGTAAGGGGCTCCTGGGTGGTTCAATCGTTAAGCATCTGACTGTGGCTCAGGTCATGATCTCACAGTTCGTGAGTTCGAACCCTACGTCGGACTCTGTGTTGACAGCTTGGAGCCTGTTTCAGATTCTATGTCTCCCTTTCTCTCTCTCCCTCTCCCACTCATTTTCTCCCTCTCGTCCTCTCTCCCTCTTTCTCAAAAATAAACATTTAAAATTTTTATAAAGAAGATAAAGGAGGTAAGCAGATAAAAGAGAATGTGTGCATGTGCACACACATACACAGAGTCCTAGACTCGATTTCCAGAAGTGCCCAAGAAACTGCTCATAGTGGTTATCTATGGAAAGAACAATTACGGAATAAAAGGGAACAAGGGAGTGAAAGAACTTTTTATTTTATATACTTCTGAAGTGAATTTTTTATACCATGTACATGTTTGTTTCACTCAAAAAGAAACTCTACATTTTCAAGCTGTCAGTTCAAAAGCCAAAATACCTTCCTAACTTCTAATTAACAATGAGCTACAATGAAACAAGTTCAGAGGAAATTAAAATTAGACCTTCCCTGAAAACCTTGACAAACTTCATGATTAAGGCAAATAGTACTTTTAGCACAGATTTTTAAAGGTGTTTGTTTTATGAGATTAAACAAATGGATACCCACCTCTCATCTACAGCATAAAATAGTGGAGATTAAAACCTGCTTGTAGAGACAAAACTACATGGGAACCTGGATTTGAACTAGATTTGATTCTGGACTTGAACTCTAGGAGACTCTAAACCAGGAAGAGGGGGCCAAACCCAGGGCCAAGTCTGGCTTCCCACCAATTTTTGGGTGGCCCACAAGCTTAAGAATAACTTTTACAAATTTAAATGGTTGAATAATTAAAATTAGTAATATTTCATGACACATGAAAAGTTTATGATATTCAATGGTCAGTGTCCATAAATAACATTTTATGGGAATACAGTCAGGTCCACTTATTTGCATATTATCCACAGCAGCTTCCACGCTACAGGCAGAACTGAGTTGCAGCAAAAAAGATCATATGGAACCCAAAGCCTAGAGGATTTACTATCTGACCCTTTACAGAAAAAGGTTGCAGTGTTCTCTCTGCTTGATACAACAGATCTGACTGAGCCTTAGTTTTTTACCTATAAAATAACTCCAGTAATAGCCCCAATTTCACAGGGCAGTTGTCAAGACCAAATGTAATAATGAGTGGATGGTGTTCAGCACTTTTTTAAATATTATTTTTTCACATTTTAATACTGAAGTCAGAATGTTCTTTTTTTATAATCAGTGGCATGTCAGTTTGATATTTTTTTTGTAGCTAAACTAATGTGTCAGAGATTAGACAAAACAGCTTGAGCCTGTCACATGTCAGTTAACTATTATTTTTGACTATCAATGTGAGTACCATTACTTTCAGGGCTTAGTGTCCACACTCTAATCCTACACAGGCTGCAGTCACCTGTCCCTGCTAAGAATTACCCTCTTCCTCAGCACCAGTCTTCCCGAGTCTTTTGCATGGTCCACTCATAGACCTTGGGTCAGTTTTACAACTCAGCCTTTCTGGCTGCTCCCTTACCACATGCTCCCTGTTTTCCCTGGAGCGGCCTGTGCCCCTGCAGAAAGTTCCCAGTTCAAACTACCACTCTAGTCACAAAAAGGGTATCAGGAACAGAGCACACACTTAAGAGCTAGATGGGCTGTGGTTCAAATCTCCACTCAGCCACCACACCTTGGTGACCTTGGATAAGACCTTTTCTTCCTTGTACTTTTTATTTACAAAGAGAGATTCACAGTAAGTTCTTAAAATGAAAGTATATAGGGATGCCTGGGCAGCTCAGTTGGTTGAGCATGTGACTTGGGCTCAGGTCATGATCTTGAGGTCCCTGAGTCCAAGCCCCACACTGGGCCCTGTGCTGACAGCTCAGAACATGGAGCCTGGTTCGGATTCTGTGTCTCCTTCTAACTCTCCCTCTCCTGAACTTACACTCTGTGTCTGTCTCTCTCTCTTTCTCTCTCTCTCAAAAATAAACATTAAAATTTTCAAAAAATTAAAGTATTTAAAATACTACAAAGTAAAAACTAAAATTCCTCTTGCTCCTCCCAGCCCATTCCTCAGAGATAAAAGGTTACAATTTGGTGTTCAGATATTTGACACACAAATACAAGCATGTGTCAGATACAGATATATATATAAACACTATGTTTTACATAAAAGGAATCCTATTAGTTACACTATTTTGCTTTTTTATAGGAGTATCACAGTATTATGGATATTTATCCAGATGACTATGTATTTCCTGAACCTGTTTAAAAGCTGCTCAGGATTTGAACCCAGCCCCCTACTTTTAAGATGGGAGCAACCATGTTTTCTTTATACAGGGATCAGTATTAACAAGATGATGTGCACATGCACACACTTGTTCCTAAGAGGAATAGACAGTACTTGCATACAGTAGGTATTCAATAAATGGTAATTATTGTTCTTCCCAACAACTACTAAACTCAGCATTTACTCTGTGTCCAGTCCTGTACTAGACCCTGGAGATATGGAAGTACACAAGAAAAACGTAAGCCTACTCCCAAGGAGATTACCATCTAGCCAGAGAATCAGACAGTACATAATTCTAGAAAATTGTCAAATTACAACTGGGTGGTGATGCAGAATACAGGCTGTTAGGAGAGAGTGACCCAGGTGAGTGTAGGGTCAATGAAAGATGTCCTTGAGGACATACCATATAAACTGGGATCTCAAGAAAGAGCTGGACACGCCAGGTGAAGAGCAGGCAGGAATATGCTAACCACAGACAAGGGAATGTGTGAAGGCCCCCAAGCAAGCTCTTTGCTAATTATTACAGTAAATTCTTAAAGAAACAGTCACATAACTAAGCGGTGAAATAACCACGATTCATTCGCAATTATAATTCTTACTCCCTCTATACTATCTGAAAAACATACCACCCATATACATTTCTATTCTGTACAGTGAAAGAATCAAACAGACCAGAGATCATGGTCCTAAGACAAATATAAACATACCAAGAAGAAAAATGTGAAGAACAGAATCACGAACACAGCAGCCACTGAGAATATGCTACAGAAAAGTTCCCACAGCTTGATAACCCAACTGATATTATCATTTCTGACTAAGACCCCACCCCCTTGATCTAAGGTCAGCCTAAATGTCCCAAGAGACAGAAATAGCCCCTCCCCCTTTCTCTTCTGGGGCAGACCAGCTCAGTGTTGACCAGATATAAACACTAGGTATATCCTCTCCAAATACAGAATAATCCCTCTTTATCTGAGAGTTTCAGGATCTTTTTTCAGTGTCTGAGATAGTATGATGTTCTAAACAGCTAGGGAGTCATTATTTGATATGTTAACAAAACCACATTTAATCCTGCATGCACTTCAGATTTCTCCAACAGCACCAGCTGTCAGATGATAGGAATTTGTCAAAGCATGTCCTTTGGAGGCTACGACAGGATCCATTGGTGTGGCTCTGGCATTCGAAGCTAGACAACAAGATACATGGAGGAACCAGGGTTTCCTTGAGGGTTGAGACCAGCCTAATCTATTCCTCCAGGTCCTCAGAGCCTTCTCTGTAAAGATGATGGCTTCCCAGCTCCTTCATTCACTGCCCTTGCCCTCAAGCATCTGAAAGTAGAGCAAAAACATTTCTTTCTCCGTGGAGGACAGCAATCTTGCTACATGAGTCTCACACTTAGCAACGTCATTCATTTCATTTGGAAATTTATGCCTGTATCTGCAGCCCTGGCAAGATAAAACATGGCACCAAGGCCATTTATTCCCCTGCCATTCTTGCCAAAGACAATACAATCCATTCAGAGAAACAGGTTATCTTCAAAAGGATGGAAGTAAAGATCTAAAATGACTGGATAGATCATTCTCCTTACAAGGAACACTGAATAATCCTGCCATTTTTCTTCCTCAAGTCCCTCGGATTTGCAAAGAATAAGGCTTCCATTTTACAAGACCAACCCCATTTCCTTATGAGGTATTGTTGCAAAGCTGCAAAGACGTAACTCTGTTAAACTTAATCTACCTCAATATATCAATTAGGCAAGTTGTTTGAGGAAATCTTATGGGAATAATTTCTATTATAAAATAAATTAACACCTCTCAACAGACCTGCCTTATCTTAGAACTCCATAAACTCAAATTCAGAAGCAACGTCAATGGCAAGTATGCTGTCCCCCAACGTTTGATTCCTGTCCAGTCTTAGGTGAACATCCCAGCAATGGCAACTCATTTCTTGAGGCAGCTACCCCTGCCCCATTCAGCCTGAGCTGTGAAAAGGCCATACTTGCTGTGAACCAAAATCCATCACTTTGCAACTCCCACTCACTTTTTCTGGGACTATCCTTTGGTGACAAACGGAATCTTCAACTTCTTCTGGACAAGAACCCAACCAACACCTGAGTACAGCTATTATAAAACCCAATGGAGTTCAAAATTCCACCCACTATTCTGGCTTATATGGAGGCTTGTCCACACCTGTGAGTGCTTTACCACCTCACTCCTACTTTTAAAACTGCATATAAGGCTCTTGAAACCACTTCTGGATGAAGATACCCATGCCTTGCTGTAAGTGTTTACCCCTAAGCTGACAGTATGACTCTGTCATCACAAACTGGGAATTTCTCCCACTGCCTAATCACCAATGATTAGGCGGAACCAAACTGTAAACATTTGTAAACTGCACCTCCTCTTCATCCCTCCAAAAGTAGCCATCATGCTCGTAGTTCTGTCAATGACTGGGAATTTCCTAACAAAATCTAGTATGAATTTGGAGGATCTTTAAATAAAATGTGAATTTTATAAACCTGTCAGCATCTGCACACATCTGAGAAGCAGAGATGAAAATGTCCACTTATGGTGCAGGGGGAAGTGTGTCCCACCCATGTGAAGCTCAAATTACATTGTGAAGCTCCCATGTCATACGGTTGTAACCCTCTAGGCTAGCAGTGGGGTCTAGAGAAGAAAGCTGATAGTCATAATCATCCATCTGCCTGTGGGTTTGAACTGACCTACAATTTTGGCATAGAAGGTGACTATACAGTCAGGTATCAAAATTCCAGCTTGGATTCTGAATTTCTGACCAAGGACACTGACTCTACCTGCCACTTGGCTGACAAGGAAAGATTCATTTGCTTCTGCTAATTGGCAGCAGAGATCATCTGAACTTTTTGTTCCTGCCAGGAAAAGCCCACATCTCTCAGTTCCAAGGCTAATCACTTACCAGAAACAAAACAATCAGAGTATTCCCTGATGGAGACACAGGGCATCCATTCTTCCTGATGTTGTCAATTTTATCCGTGTATCAAGCCAGACCTTAAGAAGACTGTGTACTCTGTATTATTCTGGCTTATCATTGAATTAACTTATAGAATTGCACTTTGGCAGTCAGCCATCCGTGTACCCTGAGAGACCGAGGAGAAAGCAGTGGTAAAAAGTGACTGAGGTATTTACTGTCAGACGCAGTCAAGAGTACAGTCCACCCTGACAACTCTCTTTTAGAGAACTCAGGTGGAGAAAGGCAACTCTGGCCTCAGTACCAGGAACACCTTATATTTCTTCTGAATAGCAGCCTTCTTTCATCTCACAGTTCTGTGTTCCCTTCTTTACCTTGGTTGTTAGGAAGTCAAAGGACCAGCTCTAGAAGTACACAGCAATTTCCTGTGCACGTGTTTTGAATAGAACCCTTGCTGAAGCTTTATTTACTTATATTTTTCCTTATATACAAATATTGTCCATCTGCTCATTTTTTACCTGATACTTATGTATTCCTGAAGGTTATATTGGGAGAATGGGACAGAGAACATAATTTTTTTTAAATGTCAAGCTATCATGCATTTGGTTACACATCTGAGGACAGCTGAGTCAGATTTCAAGTATATTCTTGTAAGTGAGCATCCACGGACCTGAAGTCAAGAGGGCAGGCAAATAAGGTCCTTTATTTCTCTGACTTAAACTGTGCAGGAAGAGGGGTGCCTGCGGGGCTCAGTTAAGTGTCGGACTCTTGGTTTTGGTTCAGTTCGTGATCTTGTGGTGAGTTTGAGCCCCACATTTGGCTCTGTGCTGACAGCACAGAGCTTACTTGGGATTCTTTCTGTCTCTCTGTCTCTCTCTCACTGTCCCTCCCCCAACTCATGTTTTTTTCTTCCTTTATCTCTCTCAAATAAACATTTTAAAAAATGAGTTAAAAAAATGAGTCAGCAAGAAGAGAGGTGGCTAGAGTAGAATGTTTCCAAGGGCTTGTGGATGGCAATGACCATGGGCAGAACCAGGGCTAGGACATGGGCTCTCATGGGCTCAGAAGGGCAATCTCTTACCTTACTGGCATCTTCTCCCCTTGGCATTGAGTGTCTCTGATACTGGCCACCTTCTCTATCTCCTTCTATCATTATTTTTTTGGCCAAAAAAGGGCAGGAGCAGTGCAGGGCTGCTGAACACGACATCCATCCCCCCACCCATGGCTGCTCCAGGCCAGGCTGCCGGTGCCCACAGCGACACCCAAACCCTCCCTAGAGCAGGGAAATTCGGCACCTAATTAAATCACTCCTGATTCACACAGGCTGCACTTTGACTCTCTGGGAAGTAGCTTGTGTTTCTAAATCCCCGAAGCACCTGTATCGTGTGAATTTTATGAGTGAGTGTGCTTGCGTGCGAGCAGGGGTGTGTTTCCCTCTTCCTGAGATTAAAACAATCCATCTGCAGGTGGTGTGGGAGGCCACAGAGAAACAGCAGTAATAACCCAGCAGTCTGCCTGGAGCTCAGGTCTGTGTCAGGCGCCCCTGCTAATTACATGTGGCTTCAGGCCTCACACTGTCCAAGTGTAGCCTGGGCACAGATGACTTCCAGCTCTGCTGGGCACTTCCTCCAGGTCAGGGGGGACCCCAAGGATGCACCGCCCTCCAGAGCATTCACACAGCAGGCAAAAGACAAGGTCTGATGATGAGGCCACCAACTTCCCTCTCAGAGAGAAGCCACAGACAAGAAGTCCTAAGACCTACATTCCCATAGGCTTTTCTGTTTGCTTGTTTTTATTAACAATGATTGGCAAACAGTGAAGCAACGTGTTTCACACACATGTAAAAACTTCTCCATCTCCTGCTCCCCTTGGGAAATCAGAAGCTCTGTCACCACTGCACCCAAGACCCTCATGACCATCCTCAGCTAAGGTAGTGTCACAGCTCTGTGTCTCGTCCTGAAGCCCACCGTTCCCCTGTTCCTACACCGGTTACCCCACTGTTTGTGATCCCTGCTCAGGATTTCAAGGTGCCCACCAGAGTGATCTTGAGAGACAAATGGGTAAAGAACGAAACAGCCTGATATAAAGTAATGGCTTACATTTTCCTCATCTCTCTTAATAAATGTTTTTAAAAGAATCAATCCTATCAAATTTCACTTCTGTAGCAACAGAATACTCAGCTCTCAGGACACATTTCTTCCCATCAGATGCTGCCCACCTCCCCCCAGCTTTTCTCCAGATATCTATTCATCCTCGAGAGGCTCCCAGGTTGCTCCCTGGGATCCTTTTCCTGACTGTCACCCAGCAAGAGCTGACTGGCCCCTCACCTGAGCATCAAGGGTGCAAGGTTCTGAGGAAAGCCTCCATCACACTCCTCTTCATTGTTACTGCATGAATCAACTTGGCACCTGCCAGGTAATCAGTTAAGCACTTGACTCAACATTTCCCTGAAAAACTAGCCCACGTGCTGGATCAGGTAAGCGAACATATCAAAAAGCTCAAAGATCCTTCCACCTCTAAGAATCCAGAAGAAAACACTGGTCCTGCATCTTTTACCAAAGCTCTATCGCCTTTATCATGCTCTTTATCTAAAGACTGGGTCAGTGCTACATCAGAAATTGGACAGACACCACCCCCGTCAGAGGTCCATTAAGTGTCAATTTCCATTAGTACAGATAAGGGGGAAACAGGTTCAGAAAGGGTCAGCACCTGCCTCAGCACACACATCTACAAAAGACAGGAAGTGGGAATACCACATTGCTTCTCATCCTACGTGGCAATGAGGGTGGAACGGACATCAGACAGACCTCCAGCAATGAACTTCTACATAATATAACCAAAAACCTCAACGAAAGAAAACTCTTCATCTCAGGCACAGGGCCTCTGGGGACCCAGGTGAGTCCAGCAGCGTGCCTCCCAGCAGCCACCTCCCAGTTGTGAAAATGCTCTAATCCACTCGGCAGTCTCAGATGAGGGAAATTTAAACAGCATTATTGATTGATTCTAAAATTCAGCTAACATGTTTTCCCCTATTGAGAATTTCCCCAAACCAAGGCTGTTTCATTAGGACTCAACAAACATAATATAATTAATCCAGGGGCTGTTGCTCTAGCAGGTAGAATAGCAGGAAGGATTGGTTTTGTTGTTGTTTTTCGTTTTTAGAAAACTAACACTACATTTTAGGAGTTTGAGGAAAGGTAATAAATATGTCTTTAAAATGGATTGGTCCGTGCTGAAGAAAGCTGTTAAACACAGAAATAGAAAGCCGCAGAACCCTAGATTTGCAAGGGGAATTTTCCTACCCTTCATGATTCTCTGTCATTCCAACCAGAAGGTAGATCACAGCCCAGAACAGCTTGGTTCTGGAGGCATAGGGTGCTGGGAGCTCCCAGCAAAGCCAGGAGGAAGCCAGCAGATGACCATAACAGAGCCATGAGGAAATGGGGTCTACATAGCTGTAGCTGACAGCACTGAGCTGGCAACAAACTGAGGTTTGTGAGCACACACCGTACACCAACCCCTGGCCCTCTGCAACACAGTGCCACTCAGTCTCCACTGATGCCCCATGCGACAAGTTTCATTAGCCCCACTTCACAGATGAGAAACTAAAGGCTAAACAAGTTACTCCAATGTATTCAGCAAGTTCATGGAGAGCCAAGGATTGAACTTGAGCCTTTTAAACTCTACTCTTCCCCCCACACCTTGGAGTACTCTTAAGATTCTCTGAGAAAACAAAGAACCTCACACTTTGGCTTTTTTTTGCTTTTTATTCTGAGCCTCTGGCCCCATCCCTGATGGTTTAAAGGCCCATTTAATTCCACTGGTTTTATTGAAGCTATATTCATACCTCATTGGTTACACTGCAACCTTTGAAACAAGAGCATCAGGCTTCAAATCTTTCATTTTTCCTTGCTTGATGAAGAAAACAAATACAGACTCTATGCTGCTCAAAGTATGATAGCTTAACTATGGTGGGTATAAAGGACCCCGGGAACCGTTTTATTTTTTATTTTAATTTATTTAAATTCAAGTTAGTTAACACACAGTGTTAACTATTGGTTTCAGGAGTAAAACCCAGTGATTCATCACTTACATATAATACCCAGTGCTCATCCTAACAAGTGGCCCCCTTAATGCCTATCATTCATTTAGCCCATTCCATCATCCACCTCCCCTCTGTTCTCTGAATTTGAGTCTCTTATGATTTGCCTCCGTCTCTTTTATCTTATTTTTCCTTCCCTTCCCCTATGTTCATCTGTTTTGTTTCTTAAATTCCATGTAGGTGTGAAATCATATGATATTGGTCTTTCTCCACCTGACTCATTTCACTTAGCATAGTACACTCTACTTCCATCTACATTTTTGCAAATGGCAAGATTTCATTCGTTTTGATCATAGAATATTATTCCATTGTATGCATATACCACATCTTCTTTATTCATTCATCAGTCAATGGACATTTGGGCTCTTTCCATACTTTGGCTATGTCGATAGTGCTCCTATAAACATTGGGGTGCACATGCCCCCTTTGAATTAGCATTTTTGTATCCTTTGGATAAATACCTAGTAGTGCAATTGCTGGGTCACAGGGTAGCTCTATTCTTAATTTTCTAAGGAAACTTCATACTGTTTTCCAGAGTGGCAGGACCAGTTTGCATTCCCAGCAGCAGTGCAAAAGAGGAACCTCCTTTTCATTTCAGAAACGGGCTAAGTGAAGTCAGGAAAGGCCACATGATTTGCCTCAATTTAAGTCATGACTCATCCCAGCCTCTTCCTGGGATACCATCCTCTACAGTCCAACGGGCTTCAGGGCAAAATTAGTTGGTATGTATTAGAAATGCTGAGGAAAAAGCAGCCCCAAAAGCAAAACAAATAGAGTCAACATAAATGTCTGCCAATGTGGGAAGAGTGCATAAATAGATGATTTATAAATATTTATTTATATATTATTTATAAGTAAATAATATAATTAAGGCACTAACTAGATCTACAACTATCAAACCAAAAACTTTCAGAAACAATTTTCAGTGAAATAAACAGGTTAAAGAAGGAAACGTTCCTATAGCACAACATGTAATGTAACATCTTATTTGTACACCTCTCCATATGACCTAAAAGTGTAAGAACACAGACAGAAAAGTACATTAATGATGTAGCACTTTAGGGAAAGGGACCGAGAAGGAACCTTCATTGGATTTCACTTTAACACTTGACGTTTTATTTTTTTAAAATAAGCAAATGGGTACATTCAAAAAATAAATATTATAAGCAAATGGGCAAAGGCAGGCAGGGATGAAAGCTGTAACTTATAACTTGATCTAACTTCAAAGCAGATTGACTGCGTCAAAAGCTGGAGCACGCCAATGTGGATTAACAGTTTCCTGTAGCTTCCCTGGCAGAAAGGACTTGGAGCATTTAAAACTCAATACTTCAAAAATTTACAAAACACTATTTCACTGTCATCATCAAGCAGCAGAAGAGGGGACAGCAAAAGGACAGAGGCTTATGGGAAGGTCTGGGGTGGGGGGGTGGGCTAACACGAGGTAAGATGAGCTACCGCTCAGGGGAAAGCAAAGAGCTAACATCATGTGGAAAGGCAAAGGTAAGAAGGAGAAACCAAGTAGAGGAGACAGGAAGGTACCAGGAGAAAATTATTAAGCTGCTTCCCACAAACCAGGCCTGCTGTCCCTGAAAATCAGCAGAGCTCAAGCGATCAGATAAGGTGAATAGATCCTTAGACATGGAGAAATGTTTGAGGACATATGAATACACATCAGCAGCTCTTTTGGGGGTAAGGTTAAATTCTACATCAAGAGGAATGCTGCAGGGACTTCAGATTTCTTTCAAACCTAGCATGTAAAATTCCAGATTAATCTGGAGGGGAAAAAAAGACCTCCTTCTGAAGAACCATTCTATAAATAAGCCATCTTGCCTCCCTGGAGCACCCTTTAAAATTTGGACAAAACGTGGATGCTGCAATCATCCCCAGGTTTCCACTTGCAGAAACACAGGTGGAACATAGGAAGGACATGCTCCTTTTGAGTCTTAGAATTTCTGCTTCAAAACAGTTCAAGGCTTTGGTCTGAATTTTAGCTTGTCGGGATCTTGGTATAATAGATCGGAAGTCAGAGGGCAAGAGTTTTCTTCTTTTCTTCAATTCAAGTGAACAGCATGAGTGAAAAGGGCCCCTGACTTTCTGAGCTTTATTTTTATCTGGAGATCAATTTCTACAAGTTCATATTCTGCTCTGAAGATCACCAGCATCATCTGAGATTTAGTCACAGCCAGGCTGCTCGGGAAGAATGATTAGTATTCACTCCAGAAGAAAAACATTATCCTTAAAACCAACAGCTATTCACTCCATCTAAAACATTCATTTATTCCACATTAAAAGAACTCGCTTGTTTCAGAAAGTTCCATGATAAATCTCCCTTCAGCCATTTGTCCTAAAAAGGGTTGACTCATCAAGGAGAACTTCATACCCAAATAAATCAATGGGTTCTGTCCTATGTCGGCCATGGCTACATGAAGAGATACTAAATTAACGAATGTTCCCTCACTTTAGGACCTCTTCAAATAATTGTAATTCTATTCTAAATTAAGGTATTGCTTATATACATAAATTACTTTCCCAACCCCCCAATGCAATAACAACAAAAAACCCTTCATATTCAGCAAAAACATTGTGATTAAAGCTTCAAATTTCTTTTTCAAAAAAGACCAGTCAAGAAGCTTTGAAACAACTTTTTAGAATTCACTTTGCTTCTTGTTCATCCTCTCTCTATTCCACGACATAAAAGCAACACCTTTTATTCTTTTAACACAGCACTGCGGGTCAATAAATTATGTCTTTCTTTCCCCTCCAGGCCCTCTGGATAACCTCCCTGAGCCACCCCACTGTAAGGAGAAAGAAAATCTGTGAGATAGATTATCACACTGAACGTGACCGTTATTAGCAAAGGTTACAGCAGAGGGATCCTGATCCACACACCACATGCACAGACTCGGCAGAGGCCAAGTTATAGCAGAAAATGTCACCATGACATTGTCAGAGCACTGGGTGGCTCAGTCGGTTAGCTGTCTGACCTGGCCTCAGGTCATGATCTCAGGGTTGGTGGGTTCAAGCTCTGAGCTGACAGCATGCAGAGCCTGCTCGGGATTCTCTCTCTCTCCCTCTCCATCCCTCACCCATTAGCACTTGCTCTCTCTCAAAATAAATAGGTAAACTTTAACTTAATTAATTAATTAAAACTGAACTATGTCATTTACATTAACACTTGCCATCTTACGGATTTCCCAGTTTCCCAGACTAACGCTCCTCACCCAACCCACCCGCACCAATACCTGCTCTTGCTCCCAGGCCCCCCTTCCCAGTACTTACACACTCTCTATGCTTATTTAAGACATTAGACGGATGGCTTATGACTGATAACTGAGAGCATCACACAGAGAGACCTTTCTTACTCTGGTCCCTTTTATCCAGCACAGCAGGTATAAACATGGAGTACTTGATAACCGTTTATGGATGGATTTATGGATGGATAGGAGGAAAGAAGGAAGGAATACATTAAGAGCCTGACCTCTTCAGCCCCAATAACAAGGATCTGGGGTGCACCACTGTAATGACCTGCCTGCCTATGGTAAAGCAGGCCAGCTCCAATTTAGCCCTGAGAGCTTCAAACCATAACCCTGAAGGCCCCCAGAAGGCAACAAAGGAAGAAAGTAAAACCTGAGCGGAGAAGGAGGGAAGCAACACAGAGAGACAGGTAAACAGAAAGAAGAAGGAATGAAAAAGATAAATCACTTGCTAAGGCAGCACAGATTGAGCACCTACTATACACCAGACATTAACTCATTTAATCCTGCCAATGCTTTCATCGGTGCCCATGCCAGACTGGAAGGCTTAGAGGAAGAGAAGCTAAGCAACTTGCCCAGAATTGCTTGACGAGAAACTGGCAAAGTCGAATTCCAAACCTGGAGAATCTGACTGCAAACCTCAAGTCCCCACACCTCACTTACCAAAATGTATCCCACAGAATGCAGCGCTTTGTCTGGGCACCAGCTAGGTGTGGAGTGAGAAAAGGAAAACAAAAGCATGTGGTTAAAGGCAAATTGAGTGGGTTCCCAGATGGCTCAGTCAGTTACGCTTCTGATTCTTGATTTCGGCTCAGATCACAATGTCACAATTGGGGAGATCAAGTCTGTGCTTCAGGCTCTAATACAGAACCTGCTTGGGTCTCGGTCTCTCTCTCTCTCTCCCCCCCCCTCTCTGTCAAAATAAGTATCTTTTTTAAAAGGCAAATTGAGAAAAATAATAAAAGACTTTACTAAAAGACTTCTCTTTTAAATTGCTAATGAATGTTGTCCATCTCCAGGAGAAGAGAGTTTGTGTGTGTATGTGTGTCCCAAACTTACTTGGACAGGGACTGTTTTCTTGGAGAAGCACTTTGCTGGTACAGACACCACTTTCAGAAGCAAACATCTCATACCTGCTCAATACCCACTATGTGTTCCCAGGTTTGCTGGGGGCCAGGTGAGGGACTATGTTCAAAGGTCAGAGTGACCACCCAAAACTGTGGGATCACTCCAGCACCCCCCTTGCGCTGCCCATCCAAGACAAAAAGTGTCTGCATTTGCCCGCAGCCCTATCCACCAGAGCAGCCTGCTCAACTCTCCCTGCAGGACGTCTGCCTTTGTGGACTTCACAAAGGCGATGTCTCGTCTGGTCCCCACAGTTTTGAGTTAATGTCTGTCCCTTCTGTGAGGACACTGAAGAGCCAAAAATTAAGTCCTCCATTAAGAGAAACTCGGGCTGCCCGTAGCCCCAGTCCCAGTCCCAGGAAAAGCCTCAGACTGTTCAAGGCTAAAGCCATCCTCAGACCGCCCTCAGTTCAGCTGATCAAAAAGAAAAAAAAGAAACATTCCTATGGTCTGAGTCAAGGCTGGAAACTGCAGATACAAACTAGCCAATTTCTCACTGCTTGTCTGAACCCCATGTGGGCCCTTTAAACTCACCTCACAACTGGTCATTTTCAAGATTCTCAAAAGTCATGATTGGGTCCCACCAAAAGTAATGAACACCTCACAGACACTGAATGGTCGAAGCTGTAATTGTAATTGGTGCTTATATGATGATGCTACATGTACTGTAACAACCCCATCCCTTACTCCTTAAAAACCCTGTTCGCTATTGTTCTTGGCCTCACCTTGCTGCCATGACACCAGCAGGCTGGGTGAGCCCCTGCTCAAGCTTGTAATAAAGACCCTTTTGTACTTGCATCGGTGCCAGCTCCTTGGAGTGAGGGGCCTAGACAAACTAAACCAAAAACTCAACCAGCTTTTCTGCTTCTGTACAAGTGCTTGCACTACGGGAAACTAAAACCTAACTAGCTCCTTCCGCTTCTGTACCATTGCTTAAGGCTTGAGTTTCAGCCTCCCCGGAACTATCAGGCAGCAGCACACTGCCCAAGGCCGGACAAACTGCCCACCACATCACTCCACCACACTACCCTGGCAACACTCAATCAGGAAAGGCCAGCAGCCACCCTCCCTTACTGAAGGAAGGGCCTAGGGAGAGAGAAGTTAACCTGTTAGTCGCTGAACAAGATCCTAGACTCACTCGCTCTATGATTGGCTGAATTCAAAGGTATCCTAAATGTTATAATTGGATCCCGCCAAAAACCTGATGGCGGGAACCAATCAAATATGGTATATGTTCATATTTAAATATCAACCAATGACAAACCTGTAACCATAGAGATCTCCTGTCCCTCCCCACGACTTGTTTACTCCTGTCTATAAAAAGGCTGCAAAGGCTTTGTTCAGGGCCTCTCAGCGTCACCGGCGACGAGTGCGCGGAGGTCCGGGTTCGAACCTGCAAATAAACAACTCTTGCCAATTGGCTTTGACTCTGGTCTCTGGTGGTCTGTTTTTGGGGTCTCTCGAACTCTGGGCGTTTCAACACCTGGCCTCAAGCTATTACAATTAAAAAAAAAAAGACATACTACTTTACCCAAATCACACCAAGAATGCTTCTGAGAAAAGCCTGAAGTTGATGGCTATTATACCACATAGACAGAAACGTTAATGATTCACTTTAAGATAACAAGTTAAAGACGTTTTCAGTCTCACGGAAGGAGATCGCCAAGTGAGGCACTTTTCTTCTCACTGCCTTAGAGTCAATTCCATGAGAACTGCTTGCTCTATGAAGCCCTGTTATTCAAAGTTCGATAAATATCCTGAGGCAGAGAACATAATTATGGCTAAGTAACTACTTTCTGAATACCATGACTGTCCGAACTACTCACACCAACACCTAATAGAAGCGGGAGCTACGTGGGGCTTTTCAGAGATCAAGCTACAGAGTTGATTAGGAGTCTGACACCTAGGAGGGCAGAAGCCCAGAGCTCCCAGGTAATGAAAGGTGCAATGGATGAGTCACCCAAGAGTCCTACAGGAGGAAGATCATTTAGCAGGTACGCCTTGGGTTCCCAATCACAGCTGTTGAGTCACCAAGCTAAGTCCTCTACAGTACTGCCCTCACCATGTCACTCCTCTGCTCAAAACTTTCTATGGCTCCCGACTGCCAAGAAAACAAAGTTCAAACTTCATATGGGTGTGAAGCGTCCTTCAAAACCTGCTTCAAACCCACCTTTCTGGCTACACTCTACCAGACTCCCTCATGACCCACCTTCTTTCCCTTCTTCTCCCCTACATTTGAAGCCCACCTCGCCCCTACCCCCATCAGGAAGCCCTGTCTACCGCCACACCAGTGCACAGGCATCATGTGAAATCCTGCCATGTTTTTCAACAAGTTCCATTTCTACAAACTCAATGTTTCCCCCAACCCCAAAACCACTTGAACCATGTTTGATTCTTTTTCAGCTTAGGAGGGGAAATGACTTCTCTCTGCTGCTGACAACTTTCACTGGAGTTCAGCAATTCTCCTATTATCTGGAAGATGAAATGCTCTACATCTTCCATGCCTATGGTTTATATTTCACCAAGTGGTGTCAGCCCTGATATAGTAACCTCCCATTTTTATTGAGCAGCACACAATGTAATTGATGACATCTGCTGGGGCTGATATTTTAAGTGAAGGCTATTCTCAGCTCTGCCTGCTCTCCCCACAGCTCTGTATATAAATAGCCAACAGCAGCAACACCTGAGCTACAAAGTGGGGCTTCTCAGCTAAGGTCCTCAATTATACCCCATAAAGTCATGAGGTTTTATCTAAAGAGGATTTATCCAAGCAGATCCAGTTTTCATGCCTGCAGAGCTAGAAAAAGAGGGAGCAGGGGCGGGAATCTGCTCGATTTGCTTGCCATCATTTCCAGGAGAGAAAAATCCCTCCTTGGGCTTTTTGGTTAAGCAGATTTAAATACCATGCTCTTTTTGATGCTCAAAGTTTCTGTTTTACTGCCCAAATCAAGAGAAACTCTTGTATATCCCCAAGTGGCAAATGATTTACTTACCTTCCAAGTATTATCGTTCCCAATGTCTGTTAGTAAAAATGAAAAAGTCCTCCCCTGGTGAAGCTTTAGTATTTGTTTCCAAGTCTTGGGGAAGAATACATCTGGCAGTTATTCAGAGAACATTTGATCCTTACAGGACATGAAACTATTTCTGGTTCTGGGCTGGAAACAATTAGTTCACTGCCACTGTCAGTTGAGATGCCTCCCTAAGCAAAATCTTGGTAGGGATGTTTGTAAAGTGCTCCCTTGTCAGGCATGGAGAGAGAATGTGCTGCACTGTACCTCAGTGTTCTTCTGAAATGAAGGTATATCCTTTCAAGAGAAATGTGGAGAAACTCTGACCATTTTCAATGGAGAATTTCTAAATTACAAATACCTCCTTATGCTCTAACATGGCTTATTGTGATGACTTAGTCATTGCTCAAGTTGCAAAGGAGTACAGCTCTTGAAAGCTGCTAAGATATGGATACGCCCAGACTGATCTTCAAAGGAAAGCCTTCCCTGCCACCTGCTCCAAGACACACGCAGCCCACAGTAAGTTCCCCACCTACAGTTTCAACACTGACCCTGTGCATCCCACTGTAACTGCTGACTGACCTCTCCCCGAGCTCTACTCTGCACTCCTCCAGGGCTGGCACTACAGCTTGGTTTTTTCATGTTTATTTATTTTGAGAGAGAGAGAGCATAGCAGAGGAGTGGCAGAGAGAGAGAGAGAAAGGGAGCGAGAGAATCCCAAGCACTGACAATGCAGAGCTCCATGTGGGGCTCGATCTCGCAAACCTCAACACCATGCCCTGAGCTCACTCATATCAAGACCTGGGCGCTTAATCGACTGGGCCATCCAGGCACCCCTACGGTTTTGTTTTATTCCCAGAACCTGGCTTGGTGCCCGTGATCACAGTGGGAGTTCAATGTTTGAAAATGAATGAATGCATGTACGAATGAATACAATGTCCCCCTACTTGAAGGCATGAGCTCAAATGCATATATAGAACTTTTCATACCAATTTTGTTTATTAAAAAAAAAACACCACCACCAGAGTCCAGGTTGAGAGCAACTCATTAAAGTGACCAAGGAGGGAGTAGAAGGGGTTATCTTCTACCATGTCACATGTCTATGCCTTGCTTGATTTCTTTTTGTCAGGTTGGCCGTCACGATCACATCAAGTACTCAAGCCACAGAAGTGAAGCTCATCCTCAGAAGTGTGAACCTTTGATACGTGGTAGGTAAACTCCACCCTCCCCCCCCCCCAGTTTCAGTATCGATTGCACAAAACATACTTCAAGTACAACCTAGCATCATTTTCAGCAGCAGGGTCTATGCCAACAGCAGCCACCCATGGACAATCGAAACAGGGCCATGATTCACAGGCAGGTCCTCATTGTGTCTTAAATAACTCACAGGAGGGCAGTGGTGATGATTTACAAGGGCCATCAGGAGACTGGCTTCATGCTTGCTGGTGTCAGTGGAGACAGCTCTCTGAGGACCATGCTTACACACAAGTGGTCACTGAGCGGACTCAGAAACAAGCTTCCTTTTAGAAATCATGAAGAAGTTATTTAACAAATGCCCTTGAAAGCCTCCTGGGATTAACATGTTTCTAGAAACAAAGTTTCAATGTTTATGGCTCATGTCAATTACACAGCAATTGCAGGGAGTCTGTTCCACCAATAAAATCACTGGATTCAGCCCAACAACTCGCCAGGTCATCGTGATAAGCATTTTCCTCTTTTGTTGTTCTTGTTGTTGTTGTTGTTTAAAAAAAAAAAAAAACCCATGATTGTAGAGGTCAATTCATTTTTAACAATCTGTCTGAGACAATCTCAGACAAATAACCAAACCAATAAAATAATTTCTATCACCATCGTCATTTTAGGCCCCCAAATCAGTAAAATAAGACAGCTCACTGGCCTTTTTATGACCGCTAGCTCAGTGTGCAAGTAAGGAAAAATAAGGCCACATTTCCCACGGAATACACAATAAGAAACACTGCATCTTTTACCTTGATCAAAAGGCTTGTTGGGATTCCAGTTTCTGAAATAATCATCCTATATAAGGGAAAAAAATAGAAAACAAAGGTCAGATTTCAGAAAGCTTCTCACATAACTACATAAAAACCCACCTTTCTCCCTATCTCCCAAAACACAAAGGAAAGCATGAACGGCTTAGAAATCTTTCCCCAAACAGACATTCATGTGAAATCAAAAATATCAATTTACTTTTCAAATTCTTGTCTTTCAAATTGTACAGATTAAACACTGTGAAGAGTAAAAAACACATCAGCCTAATGTGGAAACAACGCTGCTCTTCTTGGTTTGGCAGATAAACTAAGACACCTTCCAAGTGCAAGGTGGGTTTGCTGTCAATTACGCACAGGTGACGCCCTACTGCCCTGGCTTATGATTAGGCCTCCGTGTTTGTAACAGCCGATAATTTCAACTGTCAACATTCCCTTCGTGTGGAGACATGTACCTTGCGGTGCACAGCTCCATTTTTCCAACACTGGCAAAAGTTAAAAGCAGAGGGCCGTTCAAATGTGAGCATTAACCAGAGCCACACGTTGAGCTGCAGACCATTTGTTCTAGTTGTGTGACAACAAAGTAACAAAGGCTAGCCAATCCTCTCAATGCTGCTTGTATAAATTTACGTCCTGAGGATAGATACTTCATTCCTTTGAAATTCCCAGGGGTGGGGTTGAGGCCACTCACTTGTTCATAGTTACATGGACCTCTTTTCCACTTTTAAGAACCTCTCCTACTTAACTGCTGCCTGCTCCCTTAATCCTCCTTGACTCCGCCCCACGCAACCCTCACCCACCCGCTCTTTCCCCCAGCATACCCACTCTGTCCCCACAACTGGTTTGCAAGATGACAAGCCTTCACGCGTGTTTATCACCCCCACGCCATTTTAGGGCTTGTGTGCCTTTTCAGTTCATTTCCTCCTCGATCTACCTGACGTTTTTTGCTGTTTTTGGCAAGTACTGTGCATGCTGCAGACAGTTTCAGAGAGCTGCCTACAAAGAGGCCTCAATTTCTCTTCCAGAGAAGCTAATTTACATCAAAGTGCACAATTAGTTTAAATTATTGTCCACACTGTCTCCTGCTGCAGTTTATCTCCGACAAGATCTCCTGTGAATTTTATCGGCCTCTGTGTCGTTCAATTACCTGGCTTTATTAGATCCTTGTTGAGTTCACCTAAGCCCTTAAATAGATTTTAGGAAACTGGATTTAGAGTAAAATCACAACATATTGCTTTTTGGGCAGTGATTCCATTTTCCAGAGCATGAATAAACATGAACAGGTTCCTCTGGATCCTAGGGATTCGGCATCAAATTATTTTTAACTCTAAGGAATTGGCCCACTTTGCTCTGGCTTTAATGTTAGGACATAACTGACCTCACCCATCTGGTTAGGAAGTCCCTGAGGGCCACACTATGAAATATCACTGAGAACACTTAAAACAAGCCCTCTGCCGTGTCTCTCCCCACCCATGATTTTAAATACAATCTTAATCTTGTGAACTATGGTTTGAAACTCAGTGGCCAGTGTTAAATGAATCCAAGTTAAGGACTGGATGGTAGGTGGGAAATCTAGCCCCTCGATTTCTCAGCTGGATGGCCCATGTGCTCTCAGCTCTGACACATGCACATCACCGACACATTCTAATGTTCACAAGGACAGGACAAGAATGAATCCAGAAAGCACCTATCCTGGAGAAAAAGTAACATCCATCCTTTCAACCGTGGTTGATCAAGGCCCTCTTCACATACAGAGGCCAGCTTCCTGTCCCTATCCACAGGAAATATTCTCTACTTGAGCATGCTGTTCTAAGACATGGAAGTCCTTGGAAGCTTAGGATGTATGTTCGACAAAGAAGGGCTGAAAGTGAAGACAAGTTCCTTTACTTTAATTTCACTTGCCACATTCCCTTTCATGTCAGAGAAAGGTTTGAGTAAGGCTCAAGAACTGATTCCCTTATGATTTCAACCTCCTTTGTAATCGGGATGGCATGTGAATGAATGAAGCATGCTTCTGGACCCTGTCACTTCTTCAGGTTAACTACAATGGCCATTTTTCCAAATTTCTTGGGGGGGGGTGAAAATCACCATTTTTAAATACAAAGCCTTGCAGTCATAAAAGTAGGTATGTGCTTTCAAATAGATTAAACTGATTGCAAAGGTAAAAAAAAAAAAAAATACTGCCTAATTGCTGGCGAGATGTGAAAGTGCACCATGAACGAACACTCATTATACAAAGGCAGTCCCTTCAGGCAGCCCCTGGCCCAGCAAGGCCACGCACAGAAACAAAAAGATTCCCTGCAACTGACTGCTTTTGCTCTGCTTTAGGAAAGTGGATTGTGTCTAGGCAAAAACCAGCAAGCCAGGAGCAGATAAACCCGAGTATAACTGTCTGGCTAGAGCTAAGAGAAACCCCTATCAGAGGCTAAGATCATGAACATGTTGGAAGCACGGTAGAACCAGAGCCCACCTGGGGGGTGGTCAGGGAGCACAGGGTAAGGGCAGGGAGGCAGCAACATGGAGGATGAGATGCCAGGGCGCACAGAGTCCTGGCCACACTGAATGTGCCAGGTCTTACTGGCCTGTACCCAAGGCAAGTTTAAGCAGGCAGGTGCGGTATCAATCAATCCACTCCACGTCTATAAGGATTTCGAGTGAAACGGTGTCTAAACTCAAGTGGAAGAAGCCACAGATAAAAGACTGCCTCTTCTAGAGCTGCACCTCCTGACAACATGCTCCTCCTGGAATCCCACTTATCAGGACAACCATCTGTGCACTGAACCAACACTCTATCAGCACGAGGGCGTGTCACTTCTCCAGGACTCAAGACTGGAGGTGGAGGGTCGGGGGGAGAAACCACCCCAGCTTGCCTTTTATTTTCTATCTAAATTAATAAGCTTTATCCTATTTACGCTGCCCTAAAACAGACCCATGACTTCTGGTGCCATGGGAAGTTCTGCCAGTTTTCTCAGAGCTGCAGTTCCTACCGTGGGAGGTACCGTGTCTGTCCCCACACCACCCCAGTGCTGCAGTGGACTGAAGAGTGTTCCTGCTGCACGCACCCCAGAGTCCCTTCCAGACATCAGCACAGTGCGGGGCTTTAAGAGCCTCGGCCTCTCATCTTCCTTCAGGCACCTGCTGAGATTCAGACTGTGGGGGAAAGGCACACCGGATGTGTCAGATCAAACTTGCCAGGAGAGGTGAGTGTGTCTGAGTTGGCCTCTCAACTGGGAATTTTATCATGCAGTGAGGAGGCTTTTCAAAATGACTTGCTAGGAACCCAGCAACAGTTAATTTTTAAAACATAAACCTAGAAAGAAAGATGCATATCTAAATATACTCATTTATTAAATTCAGTAAGTCCCATTAGTGTATTATGCAGGCTAAAGAATGAAGGATGGCAGTGTTACTAACACATGTATATTTTATGGGCTCTAGTGCACAGTATAATGTCAGGCCTCTGCTAGACAGGGCAGAGAAGAGTCTTCCTCTAAATTCTCAGCATATGAGGAAAGGCTGATTCCAGTTTACTATACCACTTCATAAGTGAAAATTATCCAACTTTTTAGAGGCTGCTAACATCTAGTAGGACCTATCAATTTAAACACAGTCTCTAACTTGAGCACCTTGACTTATGTCCACAATCATGAAGTATCTCAAGGAAGGATAAAGTCATAGGAAGCAAACATGAAAAATCAGCATTAAATCACACTAAGAAAATGACACATCATGGGGCACCTAGGTGGCTCAGTCGGTTACGCATCCGACTTCGGCTCAGGTTATGATCTTTTGGTTCATGGGTTTGAGCCCTGAGTTGGGCTCTGTGCTGCCAGCTCAGAACATGGAGCCTGCTTCAGATTCTGTCTCTCTCTCTCTCTCTGCCCCTCCCCCACTCATGCTCTCTCTCCATCTCTCAAAATGAATAAACATTAAAAAATTAATAAATAAAATAAATGACACATCATTACCTGTGCAGGATTAGAAAGAAGGCAGTGGTGCTCATGTGAAAGACTCAAAGACTGGGAAAGATTACATCCTACTTATTTTAATCCTCTGTAGCTGATCAATGCAGGAGGGGGAAAAAATATGTATTTCTCCATATATCTCACTAAATATCGTCCTAACATAGAAAAATATCCTGTAAAATTACTGGCACCCAGGGGATGGTACAAAGGAATTTAACTCCGAGTTTCTATTTCAGAGATACTCTGTTTTGATAAACATTCAAGGGAAAGGAAATCTACTTAAAACATATACATATACAACACATATTGTATGTTAGTATACAATTATTATACAATTATTCTGCTCTGTAACTCACCTTCCAATAAAACCTTTAAACCTCCCTAACATGAAATGATGCAAAAAATATTCCTGCTATAATCTGAATGATTAAAGTCTCTTCATCATGAATCATTGTAATGAACTGGAAAATCTATGGCTCCATCCCATTTTGAATGGGAACCTGAATTTTTCTTTCACTGTCCCCAAGCCCCAAAATGGCTGCTGCAATTTAGCTCAAATATTCCTCAGGGATTTGCCATTCCAGAGGTGTTCATTTCAGCTCCTCAGAATGTCACAACAGACTCAGGCAGAGATGAGGTGGCAGGACAAAATGGAAACCATTTAGGAAACCCAACTTTCCTTAGTTTCACTTAGGAATGTGGTGATGTCATTTATTATCTACCCTAAAGCTCCAGGCAGTACAGATCAAAGACACTTAGCTCACATGGAACACATCACTTCTCCTTCATACATATTTTACCTAAGTTGTTTGAACCCTGCAGTTTCATCTGAAGTTTACCTGAGATAATACAAATCATCAGCCTAGCAAATAAATGGGATCCTCATTTATCTCAACCAGGAGTGAGCATGAGGGACTCAAACAGAAGGAAGGAAGGTGAAGGGAGGGCAGACAGCCACTGTGGGGTCATCTGTGCACCCGCTGCAGGTAAATGCAAAGGGGAGAAGACCCTGCAAGGTCAGGCAGACTAAAGTAGGGCTTGCAGATCCTACATGGGGTAGACCCCCATTCACTGAAACCAAAATCCTGACAAAGAGAATAAGGGACTGTAAACAATCCATTCACGAAAGGACTCAGTGCACACTGGTTTGTTAACTTTCACGCTACTTGACTGGGAAGAACAGGAGGAAGGGCTAGTCAGCAGGTGGAAAGACTGTCTCTAAAATGTAACAGAAGTCACTGAAAAGGGGAAATTCCCAGATGACATTACATAGTGCACCAGCTATATAATTCGACGTTTGACTGCAATTTTAATTGGCATGCATTGGAAATTTCTACTACTGCAGCTATTGGGAGGTACTAAACATCCCATTTATTTAGTGGGAAAGGAACTGGCTTCCCATACAAGCACCTCATCTCTGAGCCCTTTACAGTTCTGTCTCTGGGCAAGCGAGATAGAACTCCACCAGGGCTGTCCTGCCCCTTCCTGGCAAAGACCCCCAATCTGGAGGAATCCTTCTGAATGAAGTGTCTCAACCAAGTGGCCCGGCTTGTGCAGTGACCCAAGGCCCCACCAGGCTTCCCTCCACAGACCCTGCTCATGAGAACCGTGCATGCCAGCAAGTGGGAGCAGTGTACCTGAGTACATTTCCTTGTGAACATATCACTGCCACATGCCTGAGCCTAGTCTACCTCTGAGCAGGGAAGGAAGATCCTTCTCACCTGCGTATTCCCCCAAGGCATCACCTAAAAGCACACAATGAATCCTACCTAAATTGTGTAAAACAGAAGTAACCTGCTCCAGCTTTAACATCTCTGTGTTTCTGTGAAATTCCCATAACTGTTACTGGTATGCGTGTAAGTACAGGTGGGTGTATGTTTATACAGACACTCTAAATCACTTTCTTCCTGAATAGAGCAATTCTTTGATAAATTGGTCTGACATTTGGTATAAAGTCCTGCAGGCCCTAGACAAAATGATTTAGAAAATAACAATGTCAGTTGCTCTGCTCTTTCAATAAATAACACACCAGTAAAACACAGATAATAACTGACAATCATACTTGTACTATAACTAATGAGAAAAGATAAAGCAGCAAATGGACTGTTTATATGCATTTGATAAATTGCATCCCCTGGATATACCAATGAAAAATAAATGTGTGCAGTGCTGGTTCACTGAACTAAAACAAATATTTACCACTGAGATTTAGGATTAAGAATGAAATTTACACTTTATTTGGCAACTATGTGGATGCTATGTCTACATACAGTTGAAAAGTCAAAAACCTACCTCAACTTCCTGAGTACGAAAGCATTATAAATGAGAAAAAAAATAAAAGAATCAACAAGAGGAAGGAATGTAAACATTTTTGATAATTGCATCAAATTTTCATATTATCATAACATTACAAAGGTCATATGCAGATATTTTATGTTAAGTCACCAACCATCATACCCTTGAAAAAGTGCCATCATTCATTAAGTTCATGGGGAAAACATTAGGTTACTGGGTAGAATAACACAAGTGGGGAGAAATCAGACTGTGCTCTAGTGATCCATTTCGTTATTGTAGACCAGGCAGCAAAATGACAATTAAACCCCAACAGTCAGTCATGATTACTATCTGTGAGAAATACTATTCAAGTGAATCATTTCCTATGACATTGGTCCAAAGGGTGAAATTAGGTAAAAATCCTGAGATGACATTAGAGACCACAGGTAACAGACCTTCTACATTTCTGCAAAGAAATTCTTCTGCCTTGCAGCTCCAAAATAGCTCGAAGGGGTCTAAAACCTGAGAAAGACATGAATTTAGGTCTTACAAACACACATAAAATGGGTAAGACTTTCATGATGCTTCTAGCCAATTAAAGCATTACAACCACCACAGAAGAGTTCCAGGTTCCTCAGGACTTTCTATGTCTCCCCATCTGTCCATCCAAGCTGAGGTTGTGGGAAGTGACCCACTGCCTTGTTCTTTTCTCAGAGAGAAAAACCAAGTCTGAGATTCCTTCCCAAAGTATGCTCTGCAGTGGCTTCTGTTCTGGGAATATGAATGGGTCAAGGAGTCTCTGTGTGTATTCCACCAAGCCAAGGGATACCCCCCAGATTCATAGCTATCCCTATCTCTGACTTTACTAGCAATATTATCAAAATACTTGTGCAAACCAAGAGCTGCCTTCTGAATAGCCCAGAGGAGAGAAACAGCCAGAACTGTGAAGGCAAAGGCAGAGGAGACAGGATAAAACAAGACCGGCTCTGACACAGATATTGTTTTAAATTCTTTCTCTGGCACTCACTGCGTGGCCCCTGCACAATCACTCAGCTTCCCAAGAGTCACACTTCCCTTATCCTTCTCTTATCTCACTGTAAAACAAGAGCCCATGGCAGCCACCTTGAAGGTGACTTTTTATAGAGCTGTACTATATAAAACAAAATCCACATACTAGTGGACTCACACAGTTCAAACCCATGTTGTTCAAGAGTTAACTGTAATAGGTTTAAAATTTCAGTAATGTGGAAAGAAATTTCAGTAACGTGACTTCTCATGCATCTGAATTTTACTAATTAGGCCCAAGTGAAGGGGGACCAATGGTACCTGGTAATAATAATTATCAAGTATTATAAATGCATGTAATTTTGCTAGCGTCACGTACAAAGAGTAGCTTAGAAAAAAAAAAAAAAATCAGTGAAATTTGAAAACTTGAGTTCCAGGCAGGTCTCTGTTTCAAGGTCAGGCTTATACTCTTGAAGATTCAGTGACCCTGTCTTTAAAAAAACAAACAACAACAACAACAACAAAAAAGGTAATACACCACAGAGCAGTTTGTGCATCCAGGGAGTTTTGAACCACTGCTAAATATGACATTTAACTCAATTACAGTTTCTATTTTAAGTAACTATATCCTGATAAGGGAACTGGGCAAGCTCTGGACAGGTGACATTTCTGTGTCATCATTATACAGATGGAGAAAACAGATGATGTTTGGCACACCAAAACGAGGCCCTTGCCATCTTGTGGCATGTGAGCCTTCACCTCACAGAAAATTTCAGTTATACACAGAAAATACCATGGGGCCCAGCCTCGTCCAAGTAGCACAAATTCCAAGTTAAAGAGCTCTGTGAAAGCCACTCCTGCCACACCCAAGGCTGGACAACCTCTATCAACAGCCAGACCCTACCTTCTAGAGTGTAAGGTACCACTATTAACTATCACCTCACCCCTTCCCCATCCCCGCCCCCATCCTGCATGGGAGGTGCTGAAAGCAGGGACTGGGGAAAGCAGACGCTGTTGTCTCTGACTGACCACTGGGCTCACTGGAGGGCTTTGCCAACACGAATGACTCAGCAAGGAGCGGCTGGTTCACTGGTCTGGGCTGTGGCCTCCACAGGGGGATTTTTTTTTTTTTTTTAAGCTCCCCAGATGATTCTAATGGTCAGTGCCCTCACTGGCTAAAGGAAGCCACACATCGACTCAATCACAGTAAATGAGGGAAGACTCAGGAATGGTCAAGTCCACCAAAGGTAGCAAACCAGATGCAGCCCGTCAAAGGCTGTTCTGTCAAGATCCCGAGCTTTCCAGAGTTGACTCTTCCAATCCCACGCTAACCGCTCAAGGCACTCCTAGCTCCATATACAGCACCTCTATCTTCCCACTGCCCAGGAGAGAACCTCAGTCTCAGCTTGGACTCCTCTCTCTTCCTTCCTTTTGCTGTTCAGGCAATAACTTCAAGGGGGGGGGGGGTAATATCAGGAACCTGGGACTAGCGGAGTGACGCTGACAGGGCTTGGGCTGATCAAGCTGTACCGGAAGCCTGCAGATGCAGCTCTGCCCCCCACACACATCTACTCATGCCTGAGTCACCCCCAAGGAACGAGCAGCCTTCATGATTTGGCTCACCACAGCTGCGCTCAAAGTCAGGCCTTGCAGCAAATTGAAGTTCACAACAAAAACTTCACATCAAATCCAAAACTATCAAAGACCAGTATTAATATTAATCATACAGTAATAATAGCAGCTACTATTTGTGAATGGGCACAATATGCCAGGCACTATGCTAATAAACCTTGTGTTTTATTTCACCTACCTTTTCAATGACCCACTAAGATAGAAACAATCAGGACCCCTGTGAGATAGCTGGGGAAATGGGAGCTCAGAGTGAGGAAATTACTACATAAGATCATGCAGCTAGTAAGGGGCAGAAGAGAACTTGAACTCACAAGGCTAAAGATCATGCTCTAACCACTAGACAATGCCACCCCAGTACCACTGTAAGAAGGGAGGAGCACAAGGTATTTGTGGGATTGAGACCCCGGAGAAAGGATGGGGGAGTGGCAACCCTGGGAAGATGCCAGCAAGAGAAACCAAGGGATGGGAGATGAGCACACAGAGCAGAGGCCTCCCAAGAGGCCCTCTCCCTCCTGCTGTCATGAACCATGTGTGTCTGAAGGCTCAGTTTTCCCATCTGTGAAATGGCATATAAACACCTGGTTTACAAGGTCTTTGTGAGAGATAAATGGATCCCAAGTCCATCTATCATGCACATGGATCCAAGAGAGCAGGGAGGACACCCTGACTGCCTGATCCACCCCTAGTCAAGATGCTGGCCGGGGTTTCAGAAACATGGCCTTGAGCCCTGACAGAGCAACCTCAGAAGCCCTCCACCTTTGTGTGCTCTGGACTGAGCGCTCACACCTGTCTGCTGCCAGCACTCCTTGGGGCCCAGTTCAAAGTGAAGTATCCAATGCAACATCCAGGCACAGCATGGAGGAGGTGGTGGCTTGGGCACTAGCCATCTCTCTAGGAAGCCAGGGCTACAGACTTTGCATGAAATTTTCATTAGCTGCACAGCTAGGCCTGCGACAATTCCTCCCAGCCCTGCCATTCAGCCTCGCCTCTTCAAGGGAACATCTGGGAGGTGTAGCAATAAAGACTCCCTTCACCGTGTCCCTGCGTGTCCTAGCAGCCACCCTGCCCACCCTCCTCTGCATCCTGAGGCTCTGGCCCTCAGACTGCTGACAAAGCAGATACTCTCTGGCAAGAGAGCCCCGGAAACAAATCTGTTCAACGTCTTTTGTCCATGCCAATGGTATCAGGGTCGGGATCCGAGAGTACTCATCTGATATTTAGAACTTGTGAAGTTGACATTTCCCCATGGTAAGAGGTAATCAGAGCTGGAAAGTCTGCTAAAAAATAGATCCACACTCCTGAGCCACAATTTACCCCTACAATCACCAACAAGGCCTCCATAGAGAAGTGCAGGTGCCCCCTTTCTAAGGTTCCAGCCATTGCTAAAACCAGGGCTCACCAGAACAACCCTCTAAAACTGAAGACCCCCGCAGGCCCCACCCTCCCAAGAGCTGCTGAGTCCAGTGAACTCTTGGTCATGGAGCCAAGCTAACTTTCCCCCCACTCAGCAAGTGCTTATACAAATCTATGATGGATGTAAGAGAGTCTCTGACACCCAGAACTGCCAGAAAAGATGCTTGGTACACTCAGGGGACTTGGAGAAGCCCAAAGCATTGCACCTAGGCTCCACTCTTGGGAACCTGGTCCCTGGACCTCTCGGTCCCAGACATGACATACCTATGTCAGGTGAGAAGATGGAAAGCCCAGAGACACTGCAAGAGAACTGTGCTCATGCTAAGAGCAATGTGCATTGAGTCCTCTAACAGGGGTCCAGCCCTTGTTTTGTGGGATCCACGTGCAAGTCTATTCCATGAACATATGGCTGTCCCATTCCTCTGCAGGGAAATTCCTACAATCTGGCCAGGCTCATTTGGGGCCTGGAGTGCCCGTAGAGGCAGAGTAAAGTTAAAGATGCCAAAGAAGCTGGGACAGAGGCTTGAGGATCTCGATGCCTGAGGAGACATGCAGACTTTAAGTCATTGAGGAGCCATTGGAAGGCTTCCTGAGAGGCGGATCCTATCAAATCAGTGTTTTCTGAAGCATGCTGGGCTCACTCTGTGTGGGGCAAGTTAGAGGGAGTCCAATTGAAACCAAGAACACCAGTGAACAAGTCCATTCTATATCTTCACAATCATTACTCAGGCAACATGTGCTACCTATCTGCCCTGGTGCTAGAAAACAGATATGAGAAACATCCAGCCCTTACACCCAGGAAGCCCACAGTTTGATCAGGGGCAAGAGACCTAGAGACACAAGCAGATGAAGCACATACTACCTGGAAATGTGGTGATTTGAAAATTAATAATAATAATAATAATAATAGCAGCCACAGTAACATAGAAAAGGAAGCCACTCATTATCCCTGGCAACCAGAAAAGACTCTCCAGAGAAACTGGGACTCAAGTGGGTCTGAACAGACAAGAAGTGTCCAGCAAAGAACAGGCAGTAGGGTGCAACAGGGCACTGCAGGTGGAGGAACCAGCATGGGCACTGGGGAATGAGCATGAGCACAAGTCTTTGCTGCAATGGCCGTCAGCTCAAGCAAATGGCAACCAGCCCTGAACCCAGGTGAAGCCACAGAGACAAGACATGAGAGCCATCAGTCAGCTTTTCTGTGGGCCTCCCAACCCCCACCCCTGCTGTCCCACCCCATCACTGCACTGCCCAATCTGTCCTTTTCTCTGGGGTGAGGAAGCTCTTTGGTTACCGTGGCTGGTCACTGGCATCACTAGAGTCTGTCCACTCTAGCTGAAAGGCTGAGCAATGACCCTATGTCTAAAGGAGCCATGCTGCCCCATGCATGCCACCCCAGGGAGAAAGCCACTCACACCCTGGCCCTTGCAACCTCATCAGCCAAGAGTCACCATCCACCTGTTAAGGACATGGGAGAGTCATCAGGGATCCCAAATGAAACCAGCTTATCTGTGTGCCCACCCCTCTCTCCATCCTACAGAAACGCAGTGCCAGCTTGCTACCCCTTCCCTATATTAAACATATTTCCCTTTGGCGGTGAGCTCCCCAAGAACAAAGGGCACTCCATGTGACTATGCTCTGGGAACTAGGACCCCGGAGGTTCCCTGCTCCCATCTCTCAGTTAGTGATGACAGTTGAGGCTCTCGCCAAGCCTTTAAAAGGTTCAGTTCTAGCTTGCTGGAGACAGGGATAGGGAGAGAGGTGAACTATCAGGGTTCAATGGTATCTATCTTTGAAAATCAGAGTCCTCCGGGGCAAAATTATCAAGCGAGACCATTTACATGGTAACAAAACACACATTCAATAGATGTATTCATTTCTTGTGGAGGAACACTTTGCCAGCAGAAACCATAATATCTTCATTTTTACACTCTTTTTCCATGTATTATTTGGGGAAATATCCGAAATGTTGATAATAATGCAAGTCCCTTCCAGTTCCAAAAGTCAGTGATTCTAATTATGTCAAACAATCAACTATGCCTGAAAGCTCTACATAAATAAAGTAGGAGCAATTTTCACAGAGTAGTGAAGCTACTATTGAGACTGTACTAGACTGTAATGAACTAGAGGAATCCAAGATGTAGCAAAGCAATAAGCTGCTTTTGCTTTTATTTTTGCTTCAAATGGAAGGACCTAATATGAACACAAATAGTAATTATGTCCTGGATCTTTAAAATCTTCTTCCAATGAAATAACTCATGAGCATTCAAGAAAGAGTCCAGTTGGATTTTTTTTTCACATGATGCCCAGAGGTACTGAGACAGAAACTCGAGGAAAAAAAAAATCTCTAAGATCAAATTCTTTAGCTCAGTTACCTTTTCATGTGAGGGGGAGACTCCTGGAAGAAATCGCATATGGAGACTTGGGGAGAATACAGAAAATCAAGAAGATGTCAAGAGGCCCCAGCAAGCAAGGGGAGCTACTTTATCCACTCCATCAGCATAGTGTCTTTGGGCCCAGAGCCCACCTCCTCCAAGGCCTGAGAAAGAAGAACAGCAGCCACCACACCAACACACACGTGCCAGGACCATGTGGCTCCCACACCAGAGTGGTGTTGGGTCCTGATCGTTAAAATCACCTTCTCAGTCAGTCAGTTGCATAGTCACATTTTCTAGGTATCTCAACATCCTTAAGTACTGTCTAGGAGCCAGAGGAAGAAGGAAAGAAAAAAATACAGAAAAGTGGGGGGGGAGGGGGTGCGGGGCACCTGGGTGGTTCAGTCGGTTAAGTGTCTGACTTTTGATTTCAGCTCAGGTCATGATCTTGCAGTTAGTAAGATCGAGCACTGCGTCAGGCTGTGGGCTAATAGCACAGAGCCTGCTTGGGGTTCTCTCTCTCCCCTCTCTCTGCCCTTCCCTCGTTCATGCTCTCTTCCTCCCCCATCTCAAAACAAACTTAAAAAATATAGATAGAAAAGGACTATAGGAAAATCAAAATGGTTATAACTGTTGAGGGAATATCAAGCTACTAATACTTCATTATTTTTCAATTTAAAAACATGACATGGGGACACCTGGGGGGCTCAGTCCCTAAAGTATCTGATTGTTGATTTTGGCTCAGATCATGATCTCCTGGTCTGTGAGTTCAAGCCCTGCATTTGGCTCTTGGCTGACAGGGAAGAGCCTGCTTGGGATTCTCTTTCCCTCTTTCTCTGCCCTTCCCCTGCTTGCACTCTCTCTCAAAATAAAATAAACAAACAAAAAAACATGACATGAATTACTTCTTGTATCTGTATGTTGTCTACTCACTGATCTCTTTATTCATTCATTCATTCATTCAAAGTTCTTTGGGACAGGGAAAATAAGGACAGTACTCAAACATTACAGGCGGGGAAACTCTAGTGCACAGGGGTAAAATCATCTGGACATGAATTCACACAGTACTAAAATGTGCAGAAGATCCATGAAGACCAACAGCATGGGCTGAGAAACTTACCCATGTCCCAGACAAAGGAAGTAAGAGTGAAATGCTTCTTGGGCCATGACCAAGGACAATGACTAGCAGCATTCCATTCCAATGGAGTGGTTCCTGACTGGAACCACAAATCCTTATCATTAGCCCATTTCTGGACTGGCACATAGGGTTGCCATTCATTTGTTCCTTTGTTCTGGCATTTCAGCTACCCTGATAAGGAATGCAAGACCTCGGATTAACAGGGGGTGACCCTCAGCTCACTCACGAGGGCACAGTCCATGGCAGAAACACGCAGGAGAAGAGCCCAGGGCTCATAGCAGAAATCACATTTACCCAGGAGGTGGTGACAGCCCCGGCTCTGCCAACTAACCCAAATTGTGGCTCGATTTAATAAGGCATCCGAGGCTCAGACACCTCATCTGATTTACCAGCAGGACACACAAATCACAGCTAGACTTGGAGGCACCTTGTCAACGCTGCCTGCTGGAATTATTTGGGAACAAGACCGCATGGGTTATTTTGGTGTTACCCATCAAAGCCTCCTAGCTCCTTTCCCACATCTCTCTCTTCACAAAATTCAGCTCTTAACCCAGCTTGGAGCTGAAATCAATGCCTCTGCTTCCCCATCAGAAACGCATGAAAGCATAAAAGACTATGGCAGTTTCTTCACCAGTAACTTCTCTTGATGTCCCCACTGCCACTGCTTAAGTGATTCTGGGCCAGCAAGTCAACCTTTGCAAAGTGCAGTCCCCTCATCTGTAAAATGAGGGCAAAGGTGCCCACTCCACAAGGCGGCCTGCAGGGGTTATCTGAGACGCATACATGCAAAATGCCCAGAATGTGGCTTGTGCCGAAAATGGTAACGATATTTTCTAAGTGACCTCCATGCATCCTGTACTCTAAGCCAAAAACGGAGTTTTCAAAACTGCTGGTTTTCAGACTGCTGGTGTCCTCTGGATTAGGAGAGGGGTGATAACTGCCATCCTGACTCTGAGGAGGTTCTGAAGCAATGAAATCTGGGTGATGGCTGTTTTGGAAAAGCAGCAGCCACGGCTCTGTGTGAAAGTGTAAATAAAATGGCACTTAAGTAATCACATTACTCACAGCTTAATGCATGTGATCCAGAGCTTCAAGCAAGCTCATGCGTGTGATGGGTTTTTCATTATCTGTCAGCTGCCACTGCGGTCCGTCCAACCATCTGCAGGCATCCTGGCTGGGAACGTCTACATGAGCTCTTGATGGGACCCATATTCCTGCTATCAGTGGGAACAGACTCAGCAGGAAGGAGGTGATGCCTTCCTAATAAGGTGATAATGCAAACAGCCATGTGTGCTTGAGGGAGAGCTGCCAGGATCTCAGTCAGCCATTAAAGGTACCTTCCTTAGCTCACAGGGGCTCCTAAAAGAGTTTGGGCCAGAGGAAATTTCTAGCTTAATCTTCCTGGCCTGTAGGTAGGGATGGAGCCTCCCTGGATGCCAAGACATAACCTACTTTCAACTTAACAGTGTCGAGTACCAGACCAAGCATCAAAAGAGAGAGGCAGGAATGCTGCACTAAATCTACCTCCATTGTGAGGGGAGGGAGGATCTCTGAAATCCCAGGGGTCTCCATTTGACTAGAATTGCCCTGAAAGCTGCCATGACTTAACTGGGTTATGTTAGGTCCTTACACCATTTATGCTCTGGATAAATGGAGAACCTCCAGAAAAACTACTTCAGAATCTAACGGCAACATTAAATCTAGGTTCACTGAGGCACCTACCACCTTTGCTCGGGAACAGAGCTCCCTGGACATGGGTAGCTTTGATTGAGGCAAGGCTTGTCCTAAGAGGCTCTGCCCTTACTGCCTCCACCTCCCAGTCTCCTACAGATCCAAAATGGATCCAATGGGCAGCAGCCCAAGAACCGTGGGCTGGGGGAGGTGCTGGCAACCTGCCATTTTCTAAGGGGCGGGGTGGGGGGGATTCAAGAAAACAGTAACTCGAGCCTGTGTTCAGCCCACAAGTGGAAGTAGCAAATGTCTACTGAACATCGACTACCACCTGAGCACCCCGTTCTACACTTTCCACTGATTATTCCTCATAATGATCCCAATGACTTTGCAAGGATGGAGATGTCTGATACCTTTCACACGTGAGGCTCAAAGAGGGTAAGTAAGTTGTTTGAGGTCACACCAGGAAGCAGCAGAGAAGAGCCAGACCTCAGAGCCCTGGACTCTTTCCATGTGTCATGATCACCCAGTGCCCGCAAGATGGCGAAATATCTCACCAAGCCCAAGCCCATCAGCTCCCAAAGGGCGGACTCTGACAGACCCAGCTCAGACCTGAGCAGCCAAAAGAGACTCAGTTACAGCTACTGGTTGTATGAGAACTGGTAGGTGAAGAAAGTATGACTTTTTCTGGTAACTAGTCACTTCACTCTTCTGAAGGCAAGGGCCCACCCTTGACAAAGCCCAGGGAAGCTGACCCTCTAGGGCTAAGATGTGGGTGAAGGCAGAGCATGGGAAGAGAAGGGAGAAGAAGTGAAATTTCAGGAGACACCCTAGAAGGGTGGCAAGGGGAACGACATGCTACTGCACCAGACCTGCTCATGGTTGCTGGGTGAAGCTGTAGTTCAGAGGATGAAAGAGTCTGGCCGACAAGAGACATGGCATCCAAGCACATTCCAGGCAGGGTCCCTTCACATTCGAAGTGAGACCATCTTGCTAGGTGCATGGGTTTGCAGGCTTACCTGTCAATCACTCCCAACTAATGTGCCTCTTCCCCCAGCTGCAGCATAAGCTCAGCCCTGATCCCACAGCCCAGCAGACTACGGGTGGCTCCTAAGGAGTCATTATGCGAGCACACATACCTTCACAAACCCAGGGCCCGCATTACTAAAAATTAGATGCAAATGTGATAGGGGTCATGGCTCGCCTCCTTGCTGGCCCTGTGTGCCACACAACAGTTATGCCTGCATGACAGACTTGGACAAAATACTTAATAAATTATGACCACACACTCCAGCACAGCAACCCAGACCTTTCGTGTTTATTAACACTGTCTCTCCACTCTTTAGAGGACCGCATTATTCTTAAGTCTTTCGCGACCAGAAAGTACCTGGGAACATAAATCTTCCTCACTGTGATGTGGACAAGGCCCATAACAACAATTGCAGTTCATTACGACATCATTTTGGGTTCTATTTCTCCAAGAAAATAAACTACCAGTTTAAAAACTATCAGAAAAATGTTCCACTAATACTCAGCTGAAACATGATTATTTATTAGAAAGTATTGGAAGGTACTCACACCTGTGGTAACCATAGCACACGTGGTCCTCGGTGTGTTTCATATTTAAAGTCGGGAAAAATACGTAAAACAAAAATGGTACAGATTTATGTTTTTTTAATGTTTACTTGTTTTTGAGAGACAAAGAGAGAAAAGAGCAAGTGGAGAAGAAGCAGAGAGTAAGGGAGACACAGAATGGGAAGCAGGCTCCAGGCTCTGAGCTGTCGGTGTAGAGCCTGATGCAAGACTAGAACCCACAAACCGCGAGACCACGACCTGAGCCAGTTGGACGCTTAACCGACTGAGCCACCCAGGTGCCCCTAGATTTCAGTTTTTAAAAAGGTTTTTATTTCAGACTGACTTTGGCCTCTGTGGAGGATCTTAGCGATGGACCAAATGCTCAGGCAGGTTAGATTGGGACAGGCAAGAGGAAGAAGAGAGAGGAAAACACACTGCGTACAGGGGGTACGCTGTACCTGGTGAGCCTCACCCCTCCAAACTAGGGCTCTGCAAACCTTCTATAAAGGGCCAGAAAGTAAATATCTGTTTTTGTTGGCCACACACATACTGTGTCCCCAAATATGATAATGTGAAAAACTAGGTATTTTAAAGGAAGATGTACATACATTCTATTCAGTTCAATTGACATTATTGACTCGCTTGGTGATGACTAAGAATTTATTAAAGGAGGCAAGAAGCAGCTGGAGAGTTTCCCTACTGTCTTGAAGTTTACATGCTGTTCAGTTCCATCCTTAACAAAAATGGACTCTCTAGGGGTGCCTGGGTGGCTTAGTCGGTTAAGCGTCCGACTTTCGCTTGGGTCATGATCTCGCGGTTCATGGGTTCGAGCCCCGCGTCAGGCTCTGTGCTGACAGCCAGCTCGGAGCCTGGAGCCTGTTTCAGTCTGTGACTCCCTCTCTCTCTGACCCTCCCCCTGCTCACTCTGTCTCTCTCTCTCCTAGAAATAAATAAAACATTTAAAAAAAAAAAATGGACTCTCTAATCTGGAGGCAAAGTGGAGAAGACTCATGGTGACAACTTTTCAGATGTTCCCGTGAACTCCTTGGCCACAGTGATGCTGGCTCCTGCCTCCAAGGCCATCGCGCTGCCCCCATCCACAAATTAGGGGGCCTACGAAGGCCCTGCACAACCATCATGACATTAATGGTTTCTGTCCAGAGTTCCCTGGCAAAAGACAGCCGGGGCCCAGCTGTGACACCACCCATGTGAGCTAAGTTCCATGCCCCACCTCCTGGGCTCAGACTTTTTGGTCAAAACTTGTCTCTAGCTGAGGTCCTGTGACACATAGGCCTGCTCCTGACTGAGCATCTTGATGACACTTTCTTGAAGTGACAGCACTGGGAAAGAGCCTTTAAGGACCGATGAGACTTGCTTTCTCCCACAACCTACCCAACTGGGGGGAAAAAAAAGCCACACTCATAATTGTGTTCCTGAGACCTCTGTAGGTGAAAATTAAGTTAAATTGTTGGAAATTAGCTAACCAGGGAAAGAAACTATACTTCCTTCTCTTTTTTTCCATCTCCAACTGCAAGGACAAGATTTCTCTCAGATGCCCCTAAAAGTTTCTGCAATTGTCTCTAGACAGACACTAGTGAGGAGAGAAAGCAAATTGCTCTCTGCAATTACTAAGCTTTGAACTCCCTAAACAGCCAATCTTCATGCTGCCATTGTAGTCGTGTCTACGGACGGCTGGTTCAGGCGAGGGCAATCATTCCCAGAGCCCTTCGCTCCTGCTAAATGTGTGAAAGGCAATGTGGAAAATTACCCAGAAAACAGCTGTTTATGCTTCAGGCAGCTCCTACGTGTGGAGAGAAGCAATGGGCAGGTAGAAAGCAGAAGCCATAAAATTGAGAAAATACTATTTTCAAGTTAAATGTGAAGGGAAGTCCCTTTGTGAGAGGTAATCCATAGTCAGGTGGGAGCACAAGAAGGGAAGACCCTCCGGTTAAGGAGAGAAGGCAAGTGACAAGAGTCACCCCCAAATGACAAGTCAATGAGCTACAACAGGCCCAGAGAGAGTGAACTCACCATTGTTAGTATCCCAGGAGCAGTGAAGGTGCCTCACCCAGCAAGGGGAGCTGGGCCCAGCCCCTGGCTTCTGTATGATCTTCTCTTCCCATGCATACGACTCTACAACATAGAGGTAGCTTCTAGTTCAACTTTAATAAATTGTGCTGCTCAAGACACAGTGCTACTGACATTTTGAAAGGCCAGGTAATGACAGCTTTGATTCCTCTCCAGCCATAAACCAAGAATCTAAGAGACTTGGGAACCCTTGGATACACCCAACCCCGTCTTTGTTCCAAGACTTGCCCACAAGCCACCCTCAACATAGAGGCTCAGCACAGTATCCTGAGTCCTGTTCAGTGCTTCCCATAGGAGGGTTCTACCTCGCTAACAGGGCCAATTCCCACACTCACAGTTGGGAGGATTTGATTAGTAGGCTGGAAACTAAGAGTTTTCAACTAATGAACAGAAAGAGAAGATCTGGAAGCAGCCAGAGATTCTGATCTCTGGACTCTCTTAGGTTTTGGAAACCAGGCAGTCATGAGATGCTAAGCTTGGACAGTGGGCTACATTTAAAAGGAAAATATGAACTTACAATGATTTTCACTTACACAATTCTAGATCAAGTTGCTGCTAAGCATCAAAGTCCAGCACATTTTATCCAAAACCGTAAGGTCATCTTGATGGCACGAGAGGAAGAAGATGCAACACCTTCCAGAATGAGGAGAAATTGGACAACTTCTCCAATTTGAGAAAAAGGCACTGAGGAGGCAATCAGTTTCAAAACTCTCTTTCCAAGATGAAGAACTGGGGAAGGAGAATTTTTACATCAGGACCAAACTATTCATAGCAGGAGGCTAGAATGTGGTTTTGTTGGCTTAATCCAAATTACAAAGAGCAAGGATATATTTTTACTGGGAGGACAGCAGGGCAGAGAACTGAGCTTTGGAGCCCAGCAGAGCCCACTCGGTATCTGGGATCCAGCGTGTATTCACTGTGTGACTTTGGAAAGGTACTGAACCTCACTGTTCCAGTCTATAAACTGAGTGAGAGACAGAGTGAGATAGCGTGAGTAGGGGAGGGGCAGAGAGAGAGGGAGCAGGCTCCAGGTTCTGAGCTGTCAGCACAGAGCTAGCTGCGGGGCTTGAACTCATGAACCATAAGATCATGACCTGAGCCGAAGTCGGATGCTCAACAGGCTGAGTCACCCAGGTGCCCCTAAACTGAGGTTATTAATGGGGCCAACTTCTTAGACTTTACAAAGTCCAAATGAGATAGTCCATGAATAAACAGAAGTCGTTATAGGTAGAATTACTATTTAATAGATGATTCTCATTTAGGTGCATTTTAACTCTGGATTCCTCTTCTTTGCAAAGACTTCCCATCATCACCATTTGAGGAGAGGGAAAAAAATAATGTAAAGGGAATGCTTGATTGGCCTGTTGCTTTTCTTTAAAACACAGCATTCTCTGGCTTCATAGTCTCAAAACAGGTGCAAAGAGTAAGTGACTTAGAGTCTTAAAAAAGAAGAAAGCAAAAATGCTCCCTAACATGTAAGCCAGAGGCAAAGGTGAAGAAAGGTGGTTCTGTTTTATCATAAAGAAACAGCAATTCTTGAAAGAAAAAACAAGGAAGAGAAAAAAAAGAAAAGAAAAAGCAATTCTTGTGGAGAAAGACCACAAGTCTCCCCAGCTGGAGATGTGCTGGTTGAAGCTGGGACAAAGCTGTAGAGAGCTGTACACTGTGCTTAACAAGAGTAGGAAATCACATTTTTCTAGATGTGGCTTTAAATTATGTAAGAGAAACAGTTTGCAAAGAAGAAACTCATAAATATCTTCCTCGTCAAGAAACATCCAACAGTAAAAGAAACACACCACAGTGAAAGAAGATATTTGTACCATGTGAAACCAACAAACGGCTTGGGACGCCTGGGTGGTTCAGTTGGTTAAGTGTCCGACTTCAGCTCAGGCCATGATCTTCTGATTTGTGGGTTTGAGCCTCGCATTGGGCTCTGTACTGACAGTTCAGAGCCTGGAGCCTGCTTTGGATTCTGTATCTCCTTCTTTCTCTGCCCCCTCTGTCTCTCTCGCAAAAATAAACAAACATTAAAAAAATTTTTCTAAAAAAAAAAAAACCAAATGACTTGCATCCAGAATATAAAGACTGTATACAAATCAGTAATAGAAAAAAAGACCCCATTAAAAATATGGGGAAGAGATCTGACTACGTACTTCACAATAGTGGATACCCCTAAGCCAAGATTTATCAGAAGGGCTAAAGTATTAAGCTATGACTTGACACAGTATAAGAAAAGATGAAGGACAACAGGAACCTTCATGGTGGCCAACAGACGTGGCACTGATATGGTGTTAGCCTCTTCAGAAAAATACTTGAGAAGATGAACTGAAGATGGTCACATGTTCCCCTGTGACCCAGAGCCTCCATCCCCCCAGGAAGATACCCAAAACAAATGGGCACAGGTATGCAAAAAGGCTTATACAAGAATGTGCATCAATAACAACACTCAAGGTAACCCTCACTGAAACAACTGAAATATCTACCAATAGCCAATGGATCAACGGTAGTGTGTCTGCACAAGGGAATGGTAGGCAGCAGCGGAAACAGATTAACTACTGCTACACATTACAACATGGATGGTCCCACATGTGCAAACGGACACAGAACATGAACTGTATGATGTCATTTACAGCAAGTTCAAAAACGGCGGGACTAAGATCTGATGCACAGTTACAACAGCAGTACCCTCTGGGAAGAAGCTGGGGGAAGGGCTCAGGAGGAAGTAAGTTTAGCAAGGCCAAGTTGGACTTGCACATTCTGTCTCTTGACCTAGGGGCAGATTCCATGGGTTCACTCCCTTAGTAATAAGTCTATTCTATTTGGCACTTGGTACACATGTGTATTAGACTCCACTAAAAAAGGGTAATGAGTGGGTAAAACAGAAATAATCTGTTCTGTTGTAGGTATGTGATCTAGGTCACTGCTTAGTTGAAAATAAAGAAATATTCTGAGCCAGGAAAAGGCATTTCCTGGAAACATCCACATGGCAGAATTTGTGTTTCTGACAGCAGGTGAACCGCTCGACAGGCACACCCCAGAGTCAGAGAGACAGGTCTTAGTTTCAATCCTAAAAGTATGGGAAGCCAGAAAGCCACAGAGGAAACCTAGGACCTGCACAAATAGCAATCTATGTATTAACTGCTCCTTAAGTGTCAACATTGTTTTAAACACTTAAAATGGATTAATTCATGTAATTCACATAAGTTCCTACTTTTCAAGGAAGCACAGAGGAGTTAAGTGTGTGACATAAGGTCACACAGTTAGTGAGGGACAGAGCATGGATTCACTCAGTCCAGGGACTCTTGCTCTGGAATTTACATGCTTTAGGCATGTGCTATCCCAGTACCAATGCTATCTAACCATCTAAGGAAGAACAATAAATCCAGCCTCAGCTGCAGCACTCTCATAGGCAATGGGGAAAGGGAAGTCAAGCCAAGAAGAGAAAATCCATGGCTTACAGAGCATCTACTATGTGCCATGCAATGGGCTAGGTATTCTATGTGCCATGCAATGGGCTAGGTATTCTCTCTAAGCCAAATTTGATTTAATTTTCCTAAGAGCACTATCAGGTACTGTAGCTATCATTATCATCCCTATCTGAGAGAAGTAGGAAGTGAGGCTTGGAAAATGTAACTTGCCACAGCTGGTGAAGGGCCCAGGCAGGACTTGGACCCCAAAGTCCCAAAACCTGAAAGGTCAGTGGACTCCATGAGCCAGAATGGGCCCAGGCAGCTCTGTGTTTCCATGGCAACTCCAGGAAAGCCACCACTACTGAAGTGGAGTTTACAAGGGGAAATTCACACCTGCAAGGTGGCTTTATAGGACCAGACCAGAGCCAAATCCAACCAAGAAGAATGGAGCCCTCCTGCTCAGGAGCATGGGTGCGCTGACATTTAAGGATCCCTCCACAAACAATCTGGAGTGAGATGCCCTACCTGGAGTGGTGGAGCACATAGCTGTTCTGTCTGTGCCAGAGGGTCCCCTTCTTTATATGAGAGAGCCCTTCGCCTGTGATTCAGGCCTGACTCATCATACCCACCAGCCACACAGATGACTCCATGACTCAGCCTTGGTCAATAGGATTTCACCCTCCTGGCCATACCGTAGTGATTCACCCAGCAAGTGGTACCTGACCCTGCAGAGGAGCAAGAGTTCTCTATGAGCTGGCATATGGACGCCAGAGAGAGAGGGTTCTCTCTAAGTGAACTCTTTTAGGAAGAGCTGGGTTGGAATGTCTCCAGAGTATCTTTCCAGGCACATGGAAAAAGCATGTCGAAGGATAAAGCCAGTGTGTCATCTAAGAAGATATGGCGGGGAGACAAAGAGAGAGTGAAAGCAAGCCCTGGATACAGGCCTGCCTGAAGTCCAACACTGGACTTTCACAGTACATGGAACATAACCTGGCTTTGAACTTAAGCTTGTCTGAATCAGGCTTCATTGCCTTGCACCCCGAAGAGTCCTAACATAGCACAGGTCTCTGAATCATGTATGATACAGGGATATTTTCCAAAACAAGCGACGGTAGATTGAACGGGGGAAGCCAAGCACTATGAAAGGCCTCTAAGGAGAGCTCCGTATGGAAACTATCTTGGGCTGAACCCCTAAAACCTATAATCAGCTTCCAAGAAAGGAAGGTAGCATGGGTTCATGAGAAAAGTCTGTTTTCTCCACTCACTGGTGAAGTGGGGAGAAAACAAAACAAAACAGAAAGACTGGGGGGACCCAGATCAAAATGCTGGGGCAGCTACCATGGTACAGAACTGATTTCAAACAGCTGAGTCACCCATGGTCTTTCAGAGCCAACAGCTGTCAGAACGAAGGCCTTGCACGGCAGATCTGAACACAGCCGGGCTTGGCTCTAACAAATGCATCTCTACAGTGTAATGAATTGACCAATCTTTAACAAGATTTTCCTGCAATGTTAATTCCATACAAGAGTCAGCCAGTGAGAAAGAACAAAATGATATTTGACTACCTGTAGATACACACCTTAACTTTTAAATTTGTGTCTTCAGACAGGAAGGGGGTCGGCAATAAGAGGAAATTAAATCCATAAATCCACTGATTTATCACTGCACAAACAGAGAACTGGTACAACGACAGTAAACTCTTTTCACAGGCTGTATTTCCCCCAGAGTCGTTGCTGCAAACACAGTGGAAAATCCTGATTTGGAATGAGAAATAATTCCATTTTAATCTTGTTTATCTTCTTGGTCTAGTAATCCCCTGTGGCCACTACCCATCTGGCACATTCCTGTAAGAAAACTGTGGCCACAGTTGTTGAATTCAATTCTGTGGTTGGTTTGTGGAATGTGTTTTTTTTTTTTTCAATGTATACTATATAGGCCATTGGGTATTGGGCTTATTTTTCTTAAATAAATCTAATAAACCAACACCAAGCACCATTTATTTCAGGAATATGTTGAAAGTACAAATAACATGTAGGCAGCCTTTATGAGAGCACATGAAATGCTATCTGCAGGGAAGTTAACAGAGCCCAACAAATTAGTCTAATCTCAAGTGGACCAGGAGGAAGCAAACAGACTCACCAAAGCAAAATGCAATTAGTAACAATATTCTGCAATTCTGTAGCTCGCATCATCAGAGCATCTGAGGATGTGCAACATGCCTTAATTAATTCTGACAGTGCCCTTTAGAGCCCCAAATCGCAAACTTTAGCCTGCATGGCGATCACAGAGGAAATGGTTGAGAGACATGTCTTGCTCTCTGAAACGGATTCGGGGAATCTGCCACAGGGCTTAGAAATCCTACCCTATCTGCTCCCCTAAGTGAACGTGATCATGGAGGTCCAGAAACAGCATGATGAAATGCCCCAACAAAGAAAGGTATTACCACTCAACACACACATGGACCCCAGCTCAGGGGAAGAAAGGGTTTGCCTCTTGCTCTGGAGTTGTAGCATCCAACAGAAATTTTCGGTGATGATGGATATGTTAGGTGGTCTGCACCGCCCAATACAGTAGCTACCTGTGGTTGATGAGCACTTGAAATATAAGTAGTGTGACCAAAGCACTGAATGTTTAATTGTAGTCCATTTCAATTTAACTTAAGTGGTCCCATGTCTATTGGCTTATTTACTGAACTATGTAGCTCTAGATGGAGCAGTAGCATTTAAGGAAAAAATGGAAGTTAACTGGATTAGACTATATTCCTTTCCATCTTTGACCAATCATCAGCAATTTCTTTTTCTTATCTACACACATTAGCAAAATGGCCTGGTCTGAGTATGTACTATTGTCAACGCAAGTTGTACAGACAAGGAAAACTGAGGCTCAAAGAGGCTAAAGATGAGCTCGGTATTACGGGACTGGATATGACAGAGTCAAAATTTGAACACAATTCCTACAATTTCAACACCATGCTGCTTCCACTACAAGATGTTGTTTTCATATACAGGAGCTCAACTCAAAACACGAAGAGAAAGCAAAGGAACTGTCACCTCCGTTACCCTCAACTTCTGACATTGTTCATGGTTTCCCACATATCAACTGGTATTCTTATGCAGAGTTCTATAAACAAACACAGTATCACAGAGAGAAAGGAAAAGGTCTCAGATGCCAACCACAAACTGCAGAATTTGGCACTCACTGCTCCCCCATCTCTGCCTCAGCCTTCTGATCACTCTGCTCCAGTCACACTGGCCTTCTGCGACAGCAACACAGCAGGCACTCTCCTGCCTCAAGACCTTTGCACTAGCTGTCCTGCCACCCAAAGGGTTCCTGCTTCAGATATTCACATGACATAGTCTTTCTTGAGATTTCTGCTCCTCTGTCCTTTATATGTGAGTTCTTCTGTCAACTATTTTTTGAAGTTCCATTTCTGACCCCACAAGCCACTACTCCTGGCATGGACATCCTGAATTCTTCTCTCTAGTGTTTATCACTTGTTTATTGTCTGTCTTCCTCTACGCCCATCGGGACATAAGCTGCATGAGGAAAGGAACTGTCTTGTTCCTTGGTGGATCCTAGCACCTTGTCCAGAGAAGACACTCAGTAAGTACTCTGAATAAATACACAGATAGACAATAGAAGTTTACCCGCATGGTTCCAAGAGAGGTATTTTTTTTTTTTGTTCTTCATACTTTGCTGTGTTTCCCCAATAGTCTACAATAAACATCGATGTCCCTTGCAGTCATTAAATCAATAAATGTTCTTCATATAATCTTACTTGGTCACCAATTTGTGGCCCTAAAGTCACCACCTCTGTGAAGTCTTAAACCTGTACTTACTCTCCACCCTTCCCACTGTGAGCTCCACTAACAATAGCATAGAACTAATGTCCCCTTAAAACAGAGATCATCGTCTGTATTTCACCAAACCTGCTAGATCCAAGGAACTCCACCACAGGGGCCTGCCAATGAATCATACTCAACCTCTTTTATTTAAAAAATGTAATTCCATTTCTGACAATTTATCACTGTATATGAGACTAAGAATTAAAGGTCCCAGTACTTGCTGAAGTGCTACACCTTTTCCCCCAAATAAAGGTCCATTGTAAACACTGTTTATAATGCTGGCTTCACGAAGCTGGGGGTAGGCTCAAATTCACTGATCAGGCGTTCTTACATAATGCTTTTTAAGTGGAAAAACATAAACTCTGTTGGAGGTGGATTCTGATTTATACCTACCAATGATCAGTGGACTTACATCATATATAAAACAATAAATGCACATAGTAATCAGGTCATTTTACCAAGGTCTTTCTCTCACGTATCACCTTATGGGATCTTCTAAATAACTCAGTAAAGTGGGTTTTATTATTATTCCTGTTAAGAAGTGGGGGAAACTAAAGCACAGAAAGACGAAAGATTTCTTAAATATCACAAGTCAAGGTAGGTAATGAGAGGGGAAGCTGGAATTCAAACTCAGAGCCTGTACTTAAAGGGCATAATCCCTAATTGTGAAAGAGATGAGTCAAGCAAGCTGCAAGGGTGTCCAGACAATACAGAAGTTGTGACTGGAAGCTACAAAACCTGGCATGGCTAACTGCATATGAACTAAAGGGGCATCCAGGCTGTGAAATTGTGCTCCTGGCTTTGCCTATGAACATTATTGTTTGACAAGTGCTGCCCAGTGAATTGGTAGATGGAAAGGTTTTTCTACTGGCCTGAAACTAATGCAGGCCTCATAAGAAAATAGCACTCATCTGTGACAAGCACAGAGAAATCCCAGTTTAGGGCTTCCCTCTGGAAGGGCTGGTGGAGGGGTCCTGATGCTCCACTAGTACAATGCATCACCCCACAGAGACAGGTTAAAAGGTGTTCTCAACACCATGCACCATCTTGACACAGGCTCATACAGAAGGGACTGGGGACCGGGGATTTGATGAAGCTCCCAGACTGAAAAGCATGGACCTCCACAGCAGGCTTCCTGACATGAGACCACCTGAGCCTTCCAGCACATGGGTGAATGGCAGTCACTAACCCCAATGAATCTTAATACATTTGCTTGAAGAAATTTAGCTAGAGTGAACTTCAAGAAAAGGCAAAAGAAGCAACGAGAAGATAAATAGAATTTAATTATACATACCAGTATGACATATACATATGTATACATACATCATATACATGCATATATACATATAATGTACATGTGTAATACACAGGTATGTACACATGTATGAATCTGTATCAGAGACTCTAATAAGGTGAGCACGTGCCTTCAACCAAGGTACAAAACGATTTCTGTGTTTATTTTTAATAAAAAGCAGAAAAAGTATATGAATTGGAAAAAGTACAGCTATAAACTATACGGGTAGAAAACAGACAAACTTTCTTTGGAGAAGACCACGGTTCCAAAATCCCATCAGGAAAGGAACTACAACTCTATATCATATGATTAAGAGACCAGGCTTTAATGTTGTCCACAGAAGGGCCTCTGGCGCCAGACAGACCTGGCCCTAATCTTACATCTCCCATGCACTAGCTGCGAAACTTTGGGAAAGTCAAGTCACATTAGTGTCAGCTCTCAAACAGGGATAGCTGCTGAAGAATTACATGACTCAGTGTATCTAAGATAACTTTTAACACAGTGCTGTGTGTATAATGAGACTTGGTCAATGTCACTGCCTTCTCCCATTGTGGTGGGCTGACCATAGCTCACCCTGAGTGCAGGGTGCCCTTCTGCTACGGACATCAGAACGGCGCCTCCCCAGAGCTCCCGTCAGAACTCTAGATACAGCACAAGTTAATTTACATTTATTTGGGATTTTGTTGATACTGATTACTAATTCAATTCCCAGTGTGATCCAAGAATAAACTAAGGTGTCAGTCCTTTGAAGTTTAAGTCTCATTTTATGAGACATCATGGTCTTTCCCGGCAAACCTTCCATGTGCATCTGAAAAGTAAGCATGTTCTTCTATGGGCGTAGTGTTCTATAAAAACCAATAAGGCCAAGATGGCTAACAATGTTTTTCAGATCTATATTCTCATTTCTTGTTTGACTGTTCTGTCAATTACTGAAGGAGCAGTGTTGAGATTTCCAGCTACAATGAAGAACTTATAAATTTTTCCCTTGAGTTGTCTGTTTTTGTCCAACTCTGTTGAAGCTCTGCTATTAGGCACATACACATTCATGACTATTAGATCTTCTGAGTAAAGTGACTCTTTTATTATTATTATGAGATGTCCCTCTTTATCTCAATTAATACTCCTTCTTTGGAGGACTACTTTGTCTGATATTAATATTGTCACTCCAATTTTCTTATGTTTATTTTTTGCAGGGTACACACTTCTCCATCCTTTTATTTTCGATCTATCTGTCCCTCTATATTTAAAGTAGGTGTATAGTAGACACAGCATTTAGTTGTCTTCCCTTTCTACCTGACAACCTCTGTGCTTTTATAAGCAAGTTTAATTGATTTACATTTAATATAATCATGGATATGGTTGCACGCAGGTCTGACACATTCCTATTTGTGTTCTATTCTCCCCATTCTATACTCTCCTTCTCCTTTTCTCCTTTGTTGGAGTTAAATGAATTTTTTAATTTACCATTTTACTTTTCCTGGCTATTCTGGCCCTATCTTTTGCTTAACCATTTTTAGTGATTGACATAGTGGTTACAATATATGTCCTTAATGTATGACTAATTAGTTCATACTGTACTATTTAATGTAAGAAATAAAATGATTCCATTTACCCCTCCCCCATTCTGTTCCTATGTGCCTTCAATTTTCATATATATGAATACATATAATATATTGTATGTCTTATATATACTACAATCTACATACATTATAAATCAAATACAGTAATTTACTTTTTGTTTTAAAGAACTGTATATCTTTTAAATAAAGAGAAGAAAAATATATATATAAACAGTCCTATAAAATAGTCATTCCTATAGATCTGTGTAGTCATCTGACTTCAGATTGAAAAACTTTGTTAGCATATCCTGTGGTGCAGTACTACTGATGACGTGTTTTCTGCTTTTACTCATTTGAAAATATGTATTTCTTTTTTACTTTCACTGGATACTTCTGCTGGATACAGATTTAAGAGGTGACACATGTTTTTAAAGTTTTTTTGTTTTGTTTTAGTTTTTTAGTATTTCAGACGCTGTTCCATTGTCATCTGGCCTCCATTATTTCTAGTTTTCTAGTTTCATTTTTTGTATCTTTATTCTCACTTTATATAATGTCTCTTTTCCTCTCCCCTGGCTGCTTTTAAGAATCCTCTTTGGTTTTTCATACATTGTACTGTGCCTAAAGGCAGCTTTCTTTGTATTTATCCTGCTTTGAGTTTGCTGAGTTTGCTGTATCCATAAGTTGATTTTTTTTGCCAATTTTATGAAATGTTAGGCCATTATTTCTTCAAATATTTTTTATACCCAATTCTCTCTTTCCTCTCTCCTTCTGAGATTACAAATACTTATCTATTAGACCACTTTATATTATGCCACTGGTCCCTGACAGTCAGCTTTTTAAAATTTTAACAACTTTTTTTAATAGTTTATTGTCAAGTTGGTTTCCATATAATACCCAGGGCTCATCCCAAAAAGTGCCCTCCTCCATGCCCATCACCCATTTTCCCCTCTCCCCTACCCTCTATCAACCCTCAGTTTGTTCTCAATATTTAAGAGTCTTTTGTGGTTTCCCTCCTTCCCTCTCCTTACCTATTTTTTCCCCTTCCCCTCCCCTATGGTCCTCTGTTAAGTTTCTCCTGTTCCACGTGAGTGAAAACATATGGTATCTGTCCTTCTCTGCCTGACTTATTTCACTTAGCATAATACCCTCGAGTTCCGTCCATGTTGCTACACATGGCCAGATTTCATTCTTTCTCATTGCCACGTAGTGTTCCATTGTATAGAGAAACCACATCTTCTTGATCCATTCATCACTTGATGGACACTTAGGCTCTTTCCATGACTTGGCTATTGTTTAAAGTGCTGCTGTGAACATTGGGGTACATGTGCCCCTATGCATCAGCACTCCTGTATCCCTTGGGTAAATTCCTAGCAGTGTTATTGCTGGGTCATAGGGGAGTTCTACTGTTAATTTTTTGAGGAACCTCCACACCGTTTTCCAGAGAGGCTGTGCCAGTTTACGTTCCCACTAACAGTGTAGGAGGGTGCCCATTTCTCCACATCCTTGCCAGCATTTAAGATGGGCAGACACTTCTCCAAAGAGGACATCCAGATGGCCAACAGACACATGAAATGATGCTCAACGTCCCTCATCATCAGGGAAATACAAATGAAAACCACACTGAGATACTACCTCATGCCAGTCAGAGTGGCTAAACTGAACAACTTTTTTTGATATTACTTTAGATTCAGTGGCCCTTTCTTTTGCCATTTCCAATCTGCTGTTAACCCAATCTAATAAATTTTTCATTCTGGACACATTTCAATGTTAGAATTTGCATTTTTAAAATAGTTTGCATTTCTCTGCTTAGATTCTTCAATCTATGTGTTCATTAAGACTGCCAGTCTTTTAAGTCTTTGAAATATACACATACAAAGTTGCTTTAAAATAACTGTCCTAATTGTAACATTTGAGTCATCTCAGGGTCAGTTTTATTTAATTGCTTTGTCTCTTAACCATGGCTTCTACATTCCTATTTCTTCTAGTAATTTTTTATTGTATTGATATTTTATAGGATATATGATAGATTACCTAAACTGACTTTTTTTTGAAAATATTTTTATGTTCTAGTGGGCAGTTAAATTGGCTAGACTTAGACTCCAAATTCAGCTTCCCTTATAAAGGGTAGCAGCTAAAACTTCCCGATTCCTTCAGCCCTTAAGCACTTGATTTTTGCTGGGAACCTTGAAGTCTCCCCAATTCACATGAACTCAGGAGTCAGGAAATGATTTGGATAAAGTTAAAAATGATCTTCACGGGTGCCTGGGGGGCTCAGTTGGTTGAGTGCCTGACTCTTGTTTCAGGTCACATCATTATCTCAGGGTTGTGGGATCAAGCCCCATGTCATCTCCACAATGAGCATGGAACTTACTTGAGATTCTCTCTCTCTCTCCCTCTGCCCCTCTCCCTACTTAGTGTTCTCTCCTTCTCTCTCTAAAATTAAAAAATAAATTGTCTTCATACCTCTCCTTCTGTTTCCCTCCTTTTTGAAATGTCCCCCCTCACTTTCGAGATGTTCTGGCCTCCAACTTTCAAACTTACTTATTGCAGAGATTTTTGCTTGATTTCTAACCACCCCAAGCTCCAATAACTAGAGAATCCTTCAAGTAAAAATCCATATAAATACAAATTGTAACAAGTACAATTATCTTCTTTCAAAAATCAACTTCCCTGTAGTTTCTTCTGACACACCTAAGCCAATAGGTGTGTCTCTGTTCCTCAGAGAGAAGAGACTTTTTAATAATCTAAGACTATGAAGTCTTGATAAAGGAAAATGCTCATCCTTGGCAAAATGGGGAAGAGACCTGAGCTTGAGAATCACCAAATCCCTTAAGTGACCCCTTGTTCTCTTATCCATGCCACCACTGGACACGTTAAATTGCCTTGGAACCCCCATTGTGGGTGTCCAGAGCCTACACAGGGGAATTAACCTCCCTCTCCAACACAGAAGGATGGCTCCCCTCTAATCATGCTCTCAGGATCTGTCACTGGATGCTTAATGAAAGAGCAGCTCTCTAAAGCTGCTCATGGCTGTCCATGACTGCTGTCACTCAAAGCAGTTAATCAATTAAGAAGCACCCATGAAATTCAAACAATCTAAACCTAGGGCAGCCCTGGGGTGGGGAGGAGGGCGCACTATTTGGAGGAGTTTACATAGTAATCTTCTCTGTTAACACCAGTGGTGAATTGCTGCAGAAACAGGAATAGCTCTACACAGGCTTCCCTTCCACCTCCACCAATTCCCTCCTGGTGTATTCTGGAACAACAGTAAATACTAAAACAATAACTCCCCATAACCTTTTTCTTGGGTATCAACTCTGGTGGAAACCATTAAGAACTCTATCAGCAAACACATTCAGTAAACCTATCATCTTTATTGTTCTGAGTTTGTTCTTATTTTTGGCAAGGACTGCTCCAAAGAACAGCACAGTTTACTGAACTCAGGTTGGCAAGGAAATACTATGCCTTACACAATCTCCTATAAGCAGAGACAGTCCAGAGAAAGGTTCCCCAAAACAGTACAGTTTCAGACTCATGGGTGAGTAATTTAAATGCTGGGAAGGGGGAAAGGGCTGTAAGTGTGCTGACTGACATCCATGAGCACACTCTAGGTGGCCCATAATGCTGAGGGTCATGGCATTTCTAAAACCATGTGCTTCCAACCATTATAACAGTGGACTGGCTCTTGAAGAGGCATCTTATAAACAGCCTCAACTTACTACTAGGTAAGTGCAAGGCCTATAAACAGACTAACAGGAATTCAGTCTAGCCCTTCTTCACAGAAATGGGACTTTTTAGAATCAGAATGTAAAGGCAGGGAAGAAAAATCAAGGTTGATTTAAGTCGTTCTGAACCAGAAAATTTGGGAGGGTATACATATGGCTGAAGACCCCTTTGCTTACAAAAGGAGTTAATCTTGAAGCTCCTTTAAATCCACTGTAGATTCCACCGAAAGTCTAGTTAAACTGTGTGTTCTCTCCCAAGAGAAAAAGCATATATCCACACGCATGCATTACAACTAATTTCAGAGGTTAGGGAGACCCTTTAATGTGTCTGGAGACTCTCACATCCATTAGAAGTTCCTACCTCCAGGGTTAGGAACTTCTAATGTGCATTTCCTGTGTCCCACCCTGTCACCCCATCCTGGTTCCCAAACAGGGGGAATTTTAAGGCTAGGATTATTCTGGTCACTTTCACCACTCTATTTTTCAGAGTCTCCAACGGGTACAGGGCTGGTCCAATACAGACAGGTGGACGAAAGACTGCAACAGGAATTTCAAACAAGGAGAACAAAGAACAAAAGTCAAAGCATTAAAAAGCCTTTACCTATGGGGCGCCTGGGTGGCTTGGTCGGTTAAGCATCCGACTTTCGCTTAGGTCAAGATCTCGCGGTTCGTGGGTTCGAGCCCCGCATCGGGCTCTGTGCTGACTGCCAGCTCAGAGCCTGGAGCCTGTTTCAGAGTCTGTGTCTCCCTCTCTCTCTGACCCTCCCCTGTTCACGCTGTCTCTCTCTCTCTCCTAGAAATAAATAAAATATTAAAAAAAAAAAAAAAGCCTTTACCTACTGACAACACCAAAGATAGCATTAGTGATAATAAAAAAAAATCACTGAAATATTTTTATCCAGGAAAAACTAGGTTTTAACAATCAAAGGCTTGACTCCACACCTGACACTGAAGGTAGGAAAGGAATAGCACTGTGTCTGTCTCGCACCTCTCCGTGGCCCTGGCACATGCATGTTTGCCAACAGACCCTTGCTAACAGCACAGAAGCCCTCGTGCAGACTTCCCAGCACTCGCCCTAGCTTCCACGGCCTTCCAGAGGCTCGCAAAGGGAAGACACATGCTTTGCCAAGTTTAGCAGTTTTAAGCGTGCTCAGTGAGATATAAGCCTAGTTGTGAGGGGTGGGGGACAGGATCTGTAGAATGTGAGGACAGGCAGGAAGAGGATTTTTATAGTGGCAGGAAATTATGTACATCCTCCAGAAAGCACCGTGGTGAGATATGTGCTGTGAGGAACCAGCAGCGCTGCTGAAGGAAGCAGCTCCGACTCTGACGTGTGAGCAGGAAGAAGGTCTTAGTCCACCAAGCAGCAAGTGCACATGCTGCTCCGGGCCAGTGATTCATTTACTGCACAAATACCACCAGGGTAGCCTCCTCCCAGAGACAAAGGGGGTGATGTGGGCCAGGCTCTGCCGCGGCTGGCTGTGTGACTTCAACAAGTGACTTAACCTTTCTGTGCCTCAGCTCCCCATCTGCCAGAGGGAGCTAGGATTTCACCTACCTCATATGGTTCCTAGGGAAAGGTGTTAGTTTCCTGTTGGACATAGTATCTCAAATCAGGTGGCTTCCAACCACAGACAGTTAGCATCTAACAGATTCAGAGGCTAGACATCTAAAATCGTGGAGCCAAGAGGGCCATGCCTCTCTGAAACCTGTAGAGGAGAACATTTCCATGCCTCTTCTGGTACTTGCCAGAAACGTGGGGCATTCTTTCGTTCACCGCTGTAGCATTCTCCCCCATGTGCCCAAGTCTTTGTGTCTCTTTTCTTATAAGGACACATGTCCACTCTAATGACCACGTGTTAGCAGGATTACATGTGCGAAAAGCCCATTTCTGAATCAGGTCACACTCACACCTATCAAGGGTTAAGACATCAACATCCCGATCTGGAGGCTATAAATCAACGCCTAACAAGGAAGTTTACTGAGATAGAAGCTGGCTATCCTAACACAGTACGCAGCCACAGGAAGTGCTCAATAAACCAGCAGCTCTGTTGACTGTTATTGATAAAAGGGACAGGCTTCGGAATGGCCATCCCCATCCCCAACGGTACTCAAGAGTGCTCTAAGGCAGGCCTGCCCTGAAGATGGTGAGCCTCAGGGCCCCTCCTCACACATGTTCCTTTTACGGCCTTGAGACAGGCCTAGCAGTGTGCTGTGAAAGGAGATTCCAAAATTAACCAAGCCTTGCTAAGAGGTCATTCAAAACAGGGTGGGCAGGATGCTGAACAGGCAAGGCCTGTGCACATCTCCTGTTTCGACTGTGAACACTGAGGACTCCTGACTCTTCTCACGGCTAACTTCTCACCACCTCCTGGAACACATCCTTCTACTTTGGACAGAAAGGTAACGTAACATCTATAAGCTAAAGAGCCCAGTGTGTATTAGACAGTTTACCTCCGTCGGCACCACTCATCATTCCTTCAAAGCAGGTTCTGGGCCCTTGTGGGTTTTGCCTTTATCAGCCTGCACCCCCTGCTTGCAACTTGGAGCACACTTTCAAGATTTCAGTAGAATCTGTGTCTCCTGGACCACAATACCTAAGACCTTACATAAATGCTTTGGGTTGCTCTAGGGCCTCCTCTTCTTGGTCAACATTATTTGTGTGGATATGTGTTTGCATAACATGTACAAAAGCAAGCTCCTTTAACCACACATAGTTAAGACCTCTGTCCCTTTCCATGCCACATCCCCCTCCATCACATTCCACCTTATTCCAGCCAGCAGGGGAATCCAGGTGAGAGAAATTAGATGGAGATACACAGAGGCAGGATTCAGCAGGAAGGACTGTGGAGTTTGTGGGCACTTCTACATACAGGGAGAGTGACTTGCTGTCAGGGTAGGGGAATGGCTTTTATGAATGTTCCCATTTACCCAGTATCTGGTAACATGGAACAGGGCCAGAAGTCAAGTCAAGAGAGGAACAGGTTTTACAGTGTCTGAGTAAAGAAGAACCAAGATCGGAAACCCACAGACAATGGGCCGTGGAAACATTCTCCAGCGAGCAGACATCTAAAACAGGGCTTTTTGTTGCCTAATCAAAATAGAAGTTCTCTCCCAAAAGGAGGACACAGGATGATACAGCATATACAACTAAAAATGCACAAGCGCCATTCCTTTATTTCTTGGTGGGAGTCACGTGACAATTATTTAGAATCTGTGCGCTCGAGGCGTACAACATTACAAACAGTGAGTACCTCTATGTGAGAAGTGGTGTGCTCTGTGCATCCAGTCAACAAAACTAAAAAGCAAATTTAATCAGCCCATTCTAAAGCAAAGACTGGCTTATCTTTCCAATCCCTCTAGAAAATATCACAAAATTAATGTCATATAAAGAGACAATCAAAACGCATGCAACAAAAAAACATACAAGGGAAAATTTATTACAGAGGTATGTCAGGCAGTTAATTCCCAACATAAATCTGTTATATTCTCGACTGGGCCCTGGTTGTAATATGTGTCAGCTTTTGAAAATTTGTAATTTTGGGGGGCGCCTGGGTGGTTCAGTTGGTTAAGTGTCCAACTTCAGCTCAGATCATGATCTCAAGGCTTTTGAGTTCCAGCCCCGCATTGGACTCTGTGATGACAGCTCAGAGCCTGGAGCCTGCTTCGGATTCTGTGTCTCCCTTTCTCTCTCTGCCCCTTCCCATTCATGCTCACTCACGCGCTCTCTCTCTCGTGAATATTTTTTAAAAAATGTTTTAAAGAAAATTTGTAATATTTTGATGTTTTATTTTCTCAGCCTAAACCACAAATAATTTTACTCCTAAGTTTGCATATGTCATTTTATGATTTTTTTTCATAGAGTCCCTACACTGTACAATCTTCAGGCCCCCAAAACCTGGATGCACCCTCGCTTGTGCTACTGTAGATCTCTGAGTTTTCACTCTCCAGAAACCTGAGCTGCTTTTGAATACAACGTGCACACATACAGTATGTTCAGGCAAGACCTCTCAGGGGAGACCCCATCATTCTCCAGCTCTCTCACTTGGGATAAACTCTTTGAGCCTCAATTTTCTTGGCTGTAAAATGGGGGTAGTATATAATGGAAGTTAGGACATTTAGTCCCAAGTAAATTGCTTTTCCAAGTACAGTGCTGGGAACTAGACACTACTCATAAGCCAAAACGGACATAAGGTCTGTTGAGACTGGAGAGGAAGCAGGTGTTTATTGATGGGAGAGCGCATCCACCTAATCACTGCCTGTGAAATCTTTTCCTAACAACTGAAAACAGACATTCACATAAGCCACAACAGTACAGTGTCAACAGGCATGTATTTTTCTCCAGGAGCTACTTCTGCTCACAGCCAGGGAGCACAAGTGCCCTGCCCGGCTGAACCTGCAGCCAGCGAGGGCTCTCTGCACAAAATCTCCCCTGCAGCATGTGTTTACTCTGGAGCCTCTTTTTCCACAAGGGAGTTTGTGTTCTGGTCAACAGTTTTTCCTCAATGTGGTTAAAAGCCTTCATGGTTGCCCAAATGTGTGTCGCAAAGGAAGAATCTGGCATGTGAGACAAAATCTGACTTTTATGTATGCAGATTTCCAGGATACGGGGAACAAAGAGGAGCAGACCCTTGGGGATTTGGGACCACCTCAGTGACATAGGGAAGACATCGTAAAAACCACTGCAGCCTGGACGGACTAGCCCACACCTATCAGAAATGAGCGAACCAAGCACAGATGAAATAAAAGCCTCACATGACCTCAGCAAGTTTGCACAGAAGGGTAACTGCCAGCCTCTGAAGACCAGATCCAGCGCCGCAGGGGCTCAGGTACCGCGACCTTCTGAAGTGCTGATTCAGTGAGCACTTTCATCTCCAGGAACACATCCTGCACTAAACGAACTATGCATTTATATAATGACAGAATGAGATAAGTGTTAAGAAGAAATGGACCACGGTTCTATGAGGCAGGAAGATTAAATGACAATCCACATAAAGTGCTGACCACAGTGCCTGGTGGTTAGTAAATGTTCAACAAACAGGAGCTGTTTGAGCATTCGTACATTTCCCCATTGCTAAACTTGACTACAGAGCATTGGGTAATGGCCTCTAGGTATTTGTATTCACAACTGCCCTTGTATTCAACAGTGCTTAAGAGGCAGCATTTGTTTGATTCTACCAAGTTTTCTCCGATTCACACACACACACCAACACTTGGGATGAAGGTTCCCCATTGCCATCTAGCCTGTCACTTGCCTGTGCGATCTCAGAACAATTCCTTGCCCTTCCTCTGCTCTGTCTCAGAGCAAAAACCTTTTCTTGACTCCTTTGACCCCTGGCTTGCAGCAAGGCCATTCTGTGCAACGAGGGGCACAGGTGGAAGGTTGAAGAGCAGGCAAAGGGGAAAAGCCAGGGTGTCTCACCCCACCTTGCGTGCTTCCTGTGGTATCTTAGCAGTAACTGTGTCCCCTCCATGTCCCAACTCCTGTGGACAGCCATCACTGTGCTGCCAGCTAGGGCAGCACGGCCCTGGCGGTGGGCCTGGCTCCTGCCTGAGGGTACTGGTTCCTGATGTCTGGCACCACCCCTCCCCCAATGTGCCCGGCCAGCTCAGGAGTGAAACACTTTTCCCTTCATCTCTGTGGTTCCACCTCCTGTGCAAACAACTCTCGGTATTCACTTTTCTCCCCTGAAAACACTTAAATTGGTTTCTGTTTTCCTAACTGGACCCTGACTGATGCACCATGTAAAGACTTTTTACACAGCCCTTCAATTGAGTACTCAACAGCCATTAGCAACAATGATATACATCTAAACGTACTGACATAGAGAGGGGAGTAAGGGGTTAAGACACCAAGGAGACCGTCCAACAGTATTACACTCAGAACAAGACAAACACTGAGAGATATGTTCACATGTGTGCTTAAAAAAGACACTAGAAATGTAACTGTGACTTTGGTTATCTCAAGGCGGTGTGATTATGAATTTTTTTAATTTTTTGTGTTTTACTGAAAGGGATGATTCTTTTGTAATAAGTAGGAATTACTGTTGTATCAGAACACTAAAACTGCCCGTTCCATTTGGGGGAAACATAGGAAAAATTAAGGACATCGATCTTCACAAAGAAAGTGAAGGGTCAGCTATTTGCTTGGCATCTGTCTATCTCCCCTGCACAACTCAGAGACTCCTGAAAAGGGCTTCCAACTTTGCTCCTGACAGGAGGACAGGGGCAGAAGGGAACTCACGCTAAGGTGGCGTGGGTGAGGAGAAGGAAGGATGGCAGTGTCCCCATAGTCCCTCCTCAGGTAGAAGGCACCAGTACCCCCTCTGCAGAGCCCTCCGGGTCACTCCAGACTCGTCCTGGGGACTCTGTACTCACCCACAGCTTCTCCCCCATCCCCCTAGCTCCCTCCTGGGAACCAAATCAAACACCTCCTCCAGAAGCCTTACTGCTCTTCTCAGCCAGCCACTATTTTTCCCAAAGTGAGGGCTCCTTTTCTTCTCAACACAAGGCGACAGCACAACCCAAGCATTTGCTAAGTACGTTGTTCCTCAGCCATGGGTTCAGCATGCTGTGGTGTGCTTCCCACTGACTGTAATTTTTTGTTTGTAGGAAGCTCAAACAGGAGTCCAAATCCTGGTGTTACGATCTGTGCATCCTTAGGCAGACTGCTTCTCTTCACTGAGCTGTGAGTTAGGGCTACAGACACTCATCAACAAAGAATGATGATAAAGATTAAAGTAGGAGGGTCTAGGACAGTGGGACCTCCCCCCATGACTCACAGGTCCAGCCTTCACTGGAGAGGTTCACACATTAAATGCCTTCTCTGAAGAGCTGTTCAAGGTCCCCTTCTATACCACGTGTCATTAATTTAGTCATCAGAGAAAACTCACCTGCAAAAGCCTGCCTCTTTGCACAATAACCCCAGACATGCAAAAACTTAGCAACAGCATAGACTTTGGACCCAGAGTCCTGTGTTTTGAAATCAGGTGTACTCTCACCAGCTGTGTGCCTTGGGCAAGTTACGACCCTCTCTGAGCCATTTCTGTACAGTGGAGATGCTACCAACTTCCTTAAAAGGATTTTTCTAAGGATTAAGTGAGAAAATAATATATCAAGTACTTAACCCAGCTCTCACCATGGGTGGCTCTCCATCGCTCTGACCTCAACGAATGCCACCACACCTTTTCTCAGCTAGTGAAAAAAGCAAGCGAACCTCACTCCAATTAGAAGCAGCACGGCAGAATGGCACCCAGGTGGAACCACACTAGTGTCATCACCATTTAAGAATTTTATACTCTCTACTGATTTATTAATCATAAGAAGCAATTCCCCAGGGGAGATTAGACTTGAAATAATTGTTTTGAAGAAAATAGGGTGGATCAACACATCAGAATCATTAATCATCAAAACTGAAACATGCATTTGATGAGCTGGCCTCCACAGAGTACGCCTTCAATGACGAAAGGAGAATGTGCACAAAAAAACCCATAGCTGTGTCATCCGACAATTCATCAGCTTTTCCCCCAGCCCTTCCCTGCTTCACTCCACAGTGGTGGGAATCCGTGCCTGCGAGGGACAGTTCCCACAGAGCATGGGCCTCCCTCATGAATCACCACAGAGGAGCCAGAGTTTAATGGGTTTATTAATGAATTAAAAATTCGGCGAACATTTACTGGCTATTTCCTACTGAGTAATGGCCATGAAATACTGCAAAAGTAACCCAGAAAATGAGAGGCTGGGAGGCTGGACATGAGACAAAGTTGCCTCCCCAGATGCAGGTAAGACACAAGCTTTAAAATCAATTTGGCGTCTGTTAGAAGGGAACAGGATTGCTCTGTTCCCAAACACAGACACTCTTCAAAAGAGGACAGGCCTCGGGGAACCCTCCTCTTATTGAAGAGCAAACCTCCTACAGGCTGGTCTGAAATCTCTGTCGTTTTCATCTTGAAAAGCACATGCCTCAAAGTGGGTACTAATCTCTTAGGCCACAAGATAGAGCCTCTGGTGTTGGTTTAATAAACATAACTAACCCAAGAGGGACAAATTCCAAGTCCCTTCTTTTTCCCATTAGCTTCAAAACGTCCTGGTTTTCTCATAAGCAGAGTGCAAAAGAAGATGACAATTTTCTAAGCACTTACTATGGGCTAAGCAATGTCCTAGATTCTTTTCTGGAGGGGGGGATGGGGAGGGGTGCTAGGAGGGGAGAAGGGGGACTCCAAATTGAGGTCTAGTCCTGAAACCCCTGCCAACTTAAACGCATGGGACTTTCAACACGTCTTTATCACTCAACACTCATCACTCAACATCTATCTTAACTGTATATGAAAACCACCTGAAGAGTATTAAAAATACTAATACCTTAAATTCTTTACAAAGGATGTTCTCCTTTAATAATTACAAGCTAGTAGAACAGATAAGGTGATTCTCCCTCCACAGCATCTTGACTTCTTCATCTGTAAACACAAGTAATTTGTCCGACATACTTTTAAGTAAGTTCAGGGGCGCCTGGATGCCTCAGTTGGTTAAGCGTCCTACTCTCACTTTTAACTCAGGTCACAATCTCACAGTTCATGAATTTGAGCCCCGTGTCCAGCTTCGTGCAGACAGCACAGAGCCTGCTTGGGATTCTCTCTCTCCCTCTCTCTGTACCCCTCCCCAGCTTGTGCTTGTGCTCTCCTCTCTCTCAAAAATAAATAAATAAACAAAAAAAAAACAAACAATTTAGAGACACCTGGGTGGCTCAGTTGGTTAAGCATCCAACTTTAGCCTCAGGTCATCATCTTGTGGTTCATGGGTTTGAGCCCTGCATTTGGGCTCTGTGCTGACAGCCCAGAGCATGGAGCCTGCTTCAGATTCTAGGTCTCCCTCTCTCTCTCTGCTCCTCTCTTGCTCATGTTCTGCCTCTTTCTTTTTCAAAAATAAACCAACATTTAAAAAGTTAAAAAAAAAAAAAAAACAATTTAAATAAGTTCAAAGCATTACTCCTCTCCTGTTTTTCTTGAGTCCCATCTTCACACACACACACACACACACACACACACACACACACACAAACACACACACTAAATGCCCTTCCCCCATCATTTGAGAGACATCACACGTACACTAAAAATAACAAAGTATACAAAAAGAAGAAAAACAATAATCCTCTGCAAACCGACCTCCAGGAAGAGACATTTCCATGTCTGCCTTGTCAGTCTTTTTCTTTACTTTTCTTAAATTACAAGAATATAGGATAATTCTGCACCCACTCTTTTGTAACCTGCTTTTTACACTTAATAAAGCATGAACTTTTCCCCATATCATTAAATATTCTACAGCATCATTTTAGTGGCTGCACAGTATTGTAGTGTATGCCTGTGCCCTAATTTACTTAGCTCGTCTGAATTAATTAGGTGTTCCTGTCTGACAGAAGTTACTCTTCCATTTCTACACCCAAGCCAGAAAAAGCAGGTACTCAGGTATTTGAAAATGTGGAGACCCTTTCATTGCTTGGCATGTAGCTGGCATTAATATGCCAATTCTTTAGGGTACTTCTTTTTCAAAGGGATCTGAGACACTTCTCATTTCAAAAAATGCCTGGAAAAGCCCTAGGATATGGCTCAATATTCAAACTCAGCTCCCTTAAATCTCTAGCAGCAGCGCCATGCTCAAAGAGTTCCCAGTGCCTGGCTCAGGCAGTCTCCTGTGCAAGATGGGAGGTGGGGTCAAAGGGTACCCAGGAGACCCCGGACACCAGGCTCTGGCCAAGACTCACAACTTCGGAGGATCACACATCCACCTGATTTCACCCCCATCAATGTTCAAAAGAGTGCGTTTGTCTTTGGCCAATGAATCCCTCCTGCAGGAGGGTTTAACAACAAAACAAAAAATTGCTGGACCCCTCCACACAAGTGACTATACCAACAAATGCCAACATAGGAGACCACAGCAGCTAGGAGTCTAGGATGGTTCTGGATTCTGTGGTCTTTCAGAAGCAACATGCCCCATGCTTCCAGCAGCCGTGGAACATGGCACAGGGAACAGCCAAGGAGCCCACTGGGGCTTGAAGTCTTGAGGATCTGAGAAGAAATTATTTCTTGCTCCAAAAGCCTACCCCCGTCTTTCTTTCGGCATCCCCATCTGATAAATACTCCACCAAAAGGAGAGGCATCTGTGGTAGGAGGCCTTCTGTGAAGAGTAAATACCCCTGGAAGAGAAATGTCCACGCCATGTATGGGTGCATCTGAAGGGCAGAGCCACCAGCAGACAACAGTGACCCTGAACCAAGCGTGCTTTTCCACCGTCAGCTAGATCCAAAGCCCAGCCCAGAGGACATGGGTTACTGTCCTCCCCTGGCAGCATCCCAGTTAAAGGCAAGACTAGACCGAGCAAGAGAACATAGTTCAACTACACATGGTAACAGGGCTGGGGACCTAACTATCCAGGAACTAAACACGTACCACCACCCACTCCCAACAGGGTCTGACATTCCCACAGTCTCTCGTAAAAGCTCAGGGGGCAATGTGGGAGTTTTATGAAGTGCAAGGCATTATGCTTTTAGATAACTGAAGGGTAACACATAAACCAGTCCGTGCTAGACTAGTTTCTTCATAAAGCCCACTGTAGGATACAACAATGGTCTCTTTGGAAGCAGAGATGCAGAGAGTGCGTCACCAGCTCCAAGTGGTGGACTCCAGAAATAATCAGAGAGTAGGCTGGGAACGTGGATCACCCATGCAATGGAAGAGGCCCCAACAACCTCAGAAGGAACATCACAGGCTGCAGCTTCTCTTCCACCCCCTCAGTATGAACCTGACCCATCCCCCTAAGCTTCCAGAGCACACTGCCATATTGCACAAATACTGCTGCTGTGGAAGTAAACTGCTCAAGTCCACGACAATCCGCTCCTTGGCCAGGAGCCCACCCAGCCCTTCTTCCAGACTTGCCTGAATGGTGGGACTCTGAAGGAAAGGAAAAGGAGTTTTCCTGGATATTTCCTGGATATATGCAGGACTAAGTGACTCCACGCCCTGGGGGAAAAGGAGGAGCCCCCTCACAAATGCTTGATGAGGAAGACGAGGAGGAAGATGGCAGCCATAGAATTGACAGACGCCCCCCACAGAGAGATGTGGAGCCACCTTTCAGCCTTCCCGAGTGGATCTTGCCCCCAGTTCCCCCACCCCAGCAGCCCTCCAGCACCACTCTCAGATGGGGTTCTGGCCGCCAGGATAACCTGGATTCAGTCAGGCCTCAGGCTCTGAGCCCAACCTCTCAGGCTTCCCTGCCCTGTGGCGTGATGGTTTTCATCCTATTTCTGCTTACAGAGCCTGTCGTGAAGAAGCCTGTAAGGGCCTCTCTGATCCCCACAGCCTCTGCAGACAAGCTGCCACTGCCTCATTCCCTCTGCTTGGCTGGATTCACTTATCAAGGCACTCAGTCCTGTTACTGCTTATGGGAAAATAAGGGCACTACTCCCTCATAGGATACTGGGATAATCCCAACTGCCCTGCTTGAGTGCAGAGAATTCCAAAAGCCAAACCTCACTAATACTCCTGCCTTTGCATGAAGGTAACTGCACCAGCTTGCTTCAGGACTAACACAGGGTCCCGGAGAAAGAAGACAGGACTTGCCATGTGAGAAACCTGTGTTTGAATCTCAGCTCTGCTCCTCACAACATTTTTGCCCCCCACTTTCCTTGCCTGTACAATAGAGATAATAAAAAATGCTTTGGGGATTAAAAAAAATAACTAGAAATGTCATATATCAAGTACTCAGTATAAAGACTCAAATATACCCTGTTCTCCTTAAAAGGAAGTAGTGTTAACACTGTCACATGTCTGTTCTTTCTCCCCAGCTAGAATCTCTGGCTATAGCTTTATAACCTGGCTCTACTTAAAAGGACATATAGGATCCTGCCATATTTAATGTTCTTAGAGGGCAGGAGCCATGTTTTCCCTCTTTACTGCCCTAAGCCCATCTTCTCCTGAGCTCAGCACCAAACAGCAGCTCTACTCAATGAATTTCACAAGACCCTTTGATGTCTTCTACTGGCTCTGGCAAGGTAAGCAGCATTTAAAGCTGGTTATGCATCCACATGCACTGGCTGGGTCTCAGTATCAGGCACAAAGAGGCATCCTTAGGAATATGTGGCAAATGTGTGGTGTGCGCCAATCCCAGTTACTTGAAAAACTCTGCTGCATCTCTAAAATCATAGCCTTCGTCTGCGTGCTTACCCTGCCAATCCCATCAGGCCCCTCCTGTTCTCTGCAGGAGTTTAACAATAACCCAGAGGCCACTGAGAGGAGCAAGCAATCACATCAGCTAGAGCTGGAACCATGCCAAGGAAAAGTTGCATCATCTCCACTACAAATCCACCTGTCTCCACTAGGAAGCCCTACAGGATGTACCGTGGACAGATTGGGATGCTCATCCTCAGAGCCACTCCCCAGTTCATATTCCATGGGGCTGAATTCCATTTATCATATCTGTTGCCCCAACAAGGCTGTGAGCTGTGATAGATCTTCAGCTGTACACAAGGAGAGTCTGGGGTACAGATGTTCAGTAAACTTGTGCTGAGTGATTTTAGCCCTGTGAAGGTAAAGACTGCTCTGTGCCCCTCATTTTGTACCTGGGACAACAGAAGCTGAGAGACATGGAGCATTCCTACCTGGAATCCCCTCTACTCTACCTAGGAGGAAAAGGGGACCTCCACACCAGGACCCCTACAACCAGGGCACGACAGGTAGCCTCTAGCTACAACAATGGCTTGAGGCTCCCAAGGACACATCTCTGAGATCAGTTTATCTCATTCTAGGATTATGTGCTGCCCTTCCCTCTAGGCAGTGAAGTCGGTACGGCCAGACACAGTGCCTGTCTTCTCTCACTGTGCCCAACACTAACAGGGCAGCTTAGCGAGGTTCCCATGAAGATTTGGGGCAAGAATGTAGAAAACTCACCTCTACCCCTGCGCCCCTCAGACTTTATGGTGCCTGCCAGTCCCTGGGGCATCTGTTCAAAAAGCCAACTTGGATTCAGTAGGGCTAGAGTGAAGAGTGAGAGTCAGTGTTTCTAGTAAGGTCCCAGCTGATGTCAAGGCTTCTGGAAAGAGCCCTGCATTTTGAGCGACGAGGCAAGTTGGTGGAGGCTCACCTGGAGCCAGTCCTCTTCTGTTCAAAATAAACAACTTTTGTTTTTCATTCCTGAGCACCTGGAATGGTCCTTGCTTTCCACTCTGCTGTGAGACCTCCTTCCTGGTGCCTGGCATCATGGTTCCCAAAATTCCGAGCAGAGCTTCAGTCCTGGAGAACTCAGGGCTGGATGACCCTGCAGGTTTAATCCCCACTGTGTGGGCTCATAGGCCAACAAACAGGCTCAGGGCTCACGGTTCCTCACTAACGACCTGGAGGTGCCACAGGCGCTTTAGCAGAAGCCTCTGCTTTTAAATCCCCGGAATTCAGAAGTGCACATGCCAAATCCTTATTCCAACTATGTTTTTCCCCTTGCAGGTTTCATCTCTAACTCCTCTGCCTTCTGAATATTTCATTCATGCCCAGGACTTTTAAAGGGTAGGAAACCCAAATTCTGCAGATCAATTAGCCTAATAACACATCATTTTACTCGTTTAACAATTAGAATAACATGGTGTCTGTGTTCAGCAGGAGCCTGCTGTGTGCACTTACAGAACAAATCTACCTGCCTGTGGAGGACATCCACTGAAAAGCCAGAGCCCCCACAGTGCCATGTCACCTAAGAGGGGTGACACTTTGATCTTTCTAAGGATGACTCGTTTTTCCAAGTTGATAAGGGCTTTGAATGGTCCCCAGTCCAGGAAGAACAAACAGCCCACCTTTGTCAGAGGGCTCTGGGTATAACCCACTGTTTGCTCATTGTACTGGCTGGCTGAGTCAGAGGGGCATCTCTGATGGTAGAGCAGAGTGGTGATGTCCCACAGAGGTCCTGGTCACCAATCTACAGTCCTTGTTCTTCCTCCCAGTCTCCACTACAGCTACATAAGCACAAAGGGCTTTATATTTAAAAAAAAAAAAAAAAAAAAAAAAACTGTTAAAGGGGGAAGCAGAAAGGGCCTTTGTTCCTAGTCCCTATGGTGAAATTGCAACCTCTTACCTTCTGGTCCCTCCCATCTCATGGTCATGGAATGAGGGCAGAGAAAACCCATCATCTCTGACCTTCGGAGGCTCCAAAATTGGTTCCATATCTACATCACTGCTGCTTTGGTGCAGTGCAAGATACTAGGGCGAATGTGGGCTCCAGCCTATCAGGAATGGATGGATTTCAAAAACAGATGGAAGGTGGTCTCGTGAGAGTCAGGTGGGGATGTTCAAGAAAATAAAAAGTGTCATAGTGTGGTTGAATCTACAGAGTCAAATTGTCTTGGTCGAGAGAGCATCTTTGAAACACCCCATTTCAGCAAACAAAAACTCAGCTCAGAAGGTACTGCTCCTCACCACATCTAGCACACTAACCCTACAAGTTACCAGGGTGGAGAAAAGCCTGACACCCACAGAAATACACATTACTGCAAAGCCCACTTCCTCCTACCAGAGTGTGTTGCATATATGACAGAAGAGGGAATGCACCAACCATAATCTACAAATGAAACGAAGTTACAATGGGCACATTTGCTTTTCACTCCATCAGATGAAACTGGCTTCCAAGATCCACGTGGCTATAATTTCTTCTCCGCACACCATGTCTATTTTTCTTTTTCTTGGCAGACACTTTATATTGGTGAGTTACACCAAGATGTGTGTTGATAGCTCACCAGAACCTAGGATAACAAATACTTTTAATTTTATTATTTTAAAAGTCTCATTAATTTTTCAAGCCACACAACACACAGAGGCACAAACGTATTCACCAGACATTCGCAAACAGTGAAGGTTAATAGTCATTTAATGTAACTGCATATGGTACAAGCAATCTTCCTGTCCCACTGCATTTTCAAAGACCACATAAATATGTAATATATTCCTCTCTTTTTCTATCATAACATTCCACTGGGGCGATTCTGATGAGCTGTCCCCCGGTGCCTCTGCAGTAAAGTGCCGCATGATGCCTGATGGATAGATACTGGGTTGGATTGAGGAGGATTTCTGCAGCCATCCATAAACCTAGCTCATTTAAATTGCTAGCTGTCAACTACCTGAGAAGAAAGAAAAGGCTGTCTTTAAATAATAAAAAAGTATGGGTCTATGGTCTAGCTTGTCAAGCAACATTACTATTTCAAGCAACATCATGAGGGACCACCGCTCAGCTCATCATGAGGGACTTTGTTCTCCCAGCACCCTCTCCTGGGAACTGCTTTTGGTACCTCAAGAAGAGGCAAGAGTGCTCAAGGTGGTTCTCTCTATAACTAGGTTCCCGGCGAGTGGTGAATCAGGTAGCTGTTTAGATGGCCAAGTAGATCTTAAGTGGGAAAAGGCAAAGATTGGGGATCTGACAAAAAGGGAATTCAGAGATGAAACAAGCACAACCTATTGATGAATGTTTCTTCTGTTACAAGTAAGGTGCATAGGGAGAAAGATGGGACTCTAAAAACCACAGCAGCCATGAGAAAGCACAGATGAGGCCCACTTGGAACATTTCACCTGATGGAATATTTTTCCTAACCCCAAGACACACTGCTGGGGGCAGAGTGGCTCAATAATGCAGATTTGCTGACCTAGTCATCTCCTTCTCTGAAGGAAATAAAAATTCATTCATCTATAGGCTTGCTCAGTCACAGAGGAGGTTTTGTGGACACTGCTCTACTCAGGGCATACAATTCACATTTTAGTCCCTAAAATTTGCTAACTAACACCATTGTAAGCTAAAAGGCATAGTAAGTCATTTTCTCCACCTCAGCAGTTCAAGTTTGTCCAATCTTTGCCTCAGAAAAAAGAGGAGGGGTGCACACAAACTCCAAGGTCATATATCATAAAGATTATGGAGCCTGTTTGAAGCATCATGAAAACCACCCAGCTGAATTTTAAGCTGCCTCTCCCCCAGAGAATTGAGGATTCATGGATTCCCAGGCAAAGTGCATTTGGAGGAAAAGTCTCTCTGTAAGTAAAAACCCAGAATGAGTTCAACAATTGACCTTTACTTTGGCCTTTAATTGATTTGCAAGCAACATTCTATGGCTAGCACTGGATGAAACACCTATTAACTTAAAGCAATTCATTACCCCTTTCTTTCTTCCAGCACATTTCCCCCATTATGTTTATTGCTCATTATAAGTAACAGATCAACATCCCTTGAAGAGAAAGTCTTAATACTTGTAAAATGAAAGCCATCAATTATCAAACTGGCTATGTTACCACAAGCATAATACTGGATTCCTACTTTAGAAAATGTTACACAACTAGACTTTGTAGTCAACTGATGTCAGCTAGATGGCAAAACAGGAATCCCCAGATTTCATTCCCCCCACAGAAACACCAACAACCATCTACACTCCAAATTTCCTTTTTAAGAGCTCCAGAAATCAATTTAGAAGTTGCAGCACTCCAGGCAAGTTCAAGTCCAAGAATAACAGCACTTAAACAGGTAACAAAACTCATTTCATGTCAGCCATGCCAGCCCCTCCCTCAACCTGGCATTGCTAACAATAGGAAATAAAGGCACAACTTGGGGCTTCAGCCTTGGGAGGGCAATAATGAAATATACATCAACAGTCTGGCTTTTCAGGGTGCTGCTCAAAGCAGTTGTTTCTATCTCATCAGACTCGGAGTACTGAGAGGAAACAGCAGACCTTGGAAGCCCAGGGGCCTGGGGAGAACAAAACAGAGCTCAGCAGTTGTGGCAGCACCAGAGATTTGTCATACTGCAAAAGGAAACAGACACAGCTCGCTGCAATTGGGAGAGAGTGCCCAGCTTGTGGCTTCTCCCTTATTAGAAAAGAGAACAGGGGAACATGCATCAAACAATCCAGCTTCTCAGAAGGCTCCCTGCGGGACTGGCTTCTGTCTCATATGACTCAGAGCAGGGATGGAACTGGCACACAGCAGATACCTAGAGGTCACAGAGAACAAAAGACAGCTCAGTAGTTTGTGGCTGCACAAGAGGATTTGGACTACCACAGACACCAGAGGGATTAACAGATAACAAACTCCTGTAAAAACAAAAGGCAAATCTAACTGGGAAATTACACATAGATATGCAAAGATTACGCATCCCCAGAAACACCTAAAAGGCCCCGAGAATCTTACCCTGGCTGACTGGTGAAGTTTTCCCCTGTGTGATCTGAGCCTATAAATTTTGAGAGAAAGCGCTGTTTTTTTAAATGTGCAGGTCCAAGCAAAGAGGTACAAAGTGTATAGAAGTTACAAAACAAAAAGTAACAAAATAAATCTCCAGAAACCTACCTTCAAAAGATGGGAGGTATATGAATTATCTGATAAAGAATTCAATTTAACCATAAAAAAGATACTCAACAAGCTCAAGAAAATGATACATGAGCAAAATGAGAAAAACCAACAAAGAGATAGACTGTTTTAAGAAGAACCCATCAAATTCTAGAGCTAAGGAACCCAATAACTGCACTAAAATTATCAGTAGAAGGGCTCAATGGCAGACTTGATCAAACAGAGGAAAGAATCAGAGAACTCAAAGACAAGTCGTGTGAAATTATCCAGTCAGAAGAACGACAAGAAAAAAGAATGACAGATTGAAGAAAGCTTAAAGTACTCAGGGAAGTGCATTAACAAGCCCAATATACACACCACAGAATTCCTTGAGGAAGAAGACTAAGAAAAGGGCACAAAGCTTTTTGAAAAAATAATGGGTGAAAACTCCCCAAATCTGGGGGAGTAAAAAGACATCCAGATTCAAGAAAGCAAACAGATTCCAACTAAGACAAATCCAAAAATCAATAAATACTAAGACACATTATAATCATATTGTCACAAGTCAGACAAAGAGCTCTGAAAGCAGCAAGAGAAAAGTGATTCCTCATATACAAGAGAAATTTCAGAAAACTATGCATGGATTTACCAGTAGAAAGCTTACAGTCTAGAAAAAGTGGGATGAAGTATTCAAATGCTCAACGGAAAAAATCACCAACCAAGAATACTATACCCAGGAAAACTGTCCTTTAAAAATAAAGGACAATAAAGACTTTCCCAAACAAGCAAAAGCTATGGGAGTTTATAACCATGTCTTACAAGAAATGGCTAAAGGAATTACTGCTAATTGAAATGATAGGATGCTAGACAGCAACATGAAAGCATTTGAATTTATAAAGTTCCCTGGAGAAAAAAAAAATTGCACACATACCAAAAAATGCAGTATTGTAAAGGTGGTGTGTAAGTAACTTTGAATTGTGGTATAGAGGTCAGAAAACAAAATTATACAAATAATATAAAAATAAGTAAATTGACACACAATATAAAAAGATTTTGTCTGTAGTATCAATAAGCAAGCAAGCCAAAGTGTACAGGGTAAGTCAAAGAATCGACTGTTTGTATGTGATTGAAGCCGTTATATGTAAGCCCCGTAGTAGTCAAAGGAAATATGTAAGGAAAAAAATCAAAGCACTCCACTACGAAGAAGCAGCAGCACCAGCAGCCGCCGCTGCCACCATCGCCCAACAAAAGCAAAATAATCCTATTCACAATATCATGCAAAAAAAGAAAACATTTAGGAGTAAACTGAGAAGGTTAAAGTCTTCTACACCGAAAACTACAAACATTTGTGAGAAATTAAAGATATAAGAGACATTTGCACTTCCATATTCATTACAGCATTATTAGAAGTAGGCCAGAGGCAGAACAACCTAAGTGTCCATCTAAGAATGAAGAAGATGCAGTGTATGGTGTGTGTGTGTACACGATGGTAAATTATTCAGCCTTTACAAGGAAGGAAATCCTGTCATATGCCACCAATGGATAAACTTTAAGGACATTATGGTAAGTAAAATACGTCAGTCACAGAAGGACAAATACTGCAGGATTCTACTTACATAAGGTATCTAAAGAAGTCATATCTTGGTGGCTCAGTCAGTTAAGCATCCTACTTTGGCTAAGGTCATGATCTCATGGTTCATGAGTTCAAGCCCCAGTTTGGGCTGTACATGGAAAGAGCCTAAGTGTCCATCAACAAATGGATCAAGAAGATGCGGTTTATCTATACAATGGAATACTATATGGCAATGAGAAAGAATGAAATCTGGCCATGTGTAGCAACATGGATGGAACTTGAGGGTGTTATGCTGAGAGAAATAAGTCAGGCAGAGGACACATACCATATGTTTGCAGGTATAGGAGGATTAGGAGGAACTTAATGGAGGACTGTGGGGGAGGAGAAAGAGGGAAATGGGGGGGAGAGGGAGGGAGGCAAACCATGAGAGACTCTTGAATGCTGAGAACAAACTGAGTACTGATGGGTATGGGGGGAGGGGAAGGGGGGTGATGGGCATGGAAGAGGGCACTTGTGGGGATGAGCACTGGGTGTTATATGGAAACCAACTTGACAATAAACTATTTTTAAAAAATAAACATTAAAAAAATTAAAGTCAAATCCTCAAAGCATGAAGGAGAATAGAGAAGGGTGGTCTCCAAGGAATGGGACAGGGAGTAGGGGTGTAAAATGGGAAGTTGCAGTTCAATCGGTATACAATGTCCATCAAGCAAGGTGGAAACGTTTTAGAGATCTTCTGTTACAACAATGTGTGTATAGTTAATACCGCATTATATACTTAACAATTTAAGAAGATAGATTTCATGTTATGTACATTAGCACAATAAAAAAACAAAATCCATACTTTTTGTACAGATTGGAAGTTTCAGAAGAATCTGGACACAAACCATTTCAAAAGCAGTTTGCTTCCATTCCAAAATTCAGCATCCAAAAACAAGGACAGCAAAGCATCACCCTCACTAACCATGTAGACAAGTTTGATGGCTCAATCCCGAAAACGACCTGAGAGGTCAGCGCTCATCAGGGAAGGTAAATGCTCTTCCACCCACCTGCTACCCTTGAGTGTGGTATCTAGGGGTGGGAACACACAAATACATCTATAAATTCACATGGCGGGGCGCCTGGGTGGCTCAGTCGGTTAAGTGTCTGACTTCGGCTCAGGTCATGATCTCACAGTTTGTGGGTTCGAGCCTCATATCAGGCTCTGTGCTGACAGCTAGCTCAGAGCCTGGAGCCTGCTTCAGATTCTGTGTCTCCCTCTCTCTCTGACCCTCCCCTGCTCATGCTGTCTCTCTCTCAGAAATAAATTTAAAAAATAAAAAAAAAAATTCACATGGCAAAATGTTAAGAGTACTGACATTCTTGGGGGGAGAGAGAGGCCATAGAGGCAAGTGGGTGAGACACCTTCACCTTACGAGTAATACTGCAACGTTTTAAAAGAAAGTGTTAATGATTTAATTTAAAATTAGGAAAATGACATTTCATGGCTAAAAAAACTACAGTTGACCCTTGAGAATCACTGGTTTGAAGTCTAGAGGTCCACTTGCATGTGAATTTCTATAAATACAATCTACTACTCTAAATTTTCTGCCCCTTATAATTTTCCTAACATTTTCTTTTCTCCAGCTTGCTTTATTCTAAGATAAATCAAAAGATACAAAATATGTTAATCCACTGTTTATGGTATCAGGGAGGCCTCTGATCAACTGCAGGCTATCAACAGTTAAGTTTGGGGTGAGATAAAAATTACACACAGATTTTTGACAGCACTGGGGTTTGATGCCCCTAACCCCCAGGGTGTTTAAGGGTCAACTGTATCTACCAGTTGGCTATGGTATTCTCTCTCAATATAGGTCAGTGATATATAAAAAGACACAAGTCTGCCCTTGTATGACATTCCTTCTTAAGGGATATTTCACCCCTCTGTCACAGACAAGCCATTCAGCTTCTGGCCACAGAGTTCATTGTTCTTTGTTCTTTGAGAGCAGGAGAAATAACCCTGGACTCTTGTCATCAATGGAGCCAGATTTCACATACACATTTTTTTTTAAGAGTATCTATACCTTTGTTCAAACTAATAGCACATATGTGGTCCCCAAGAGCTAAAAGCCCAATTCTATGAAGTGTTTATCCAAACAGAACTTTAAGGCAGTAACTTGTAAATAGATTATTCAACAATCATTTGTTAATACCCACTCTGTCACACACAGTGCTGCTTTCAGCACTAGTCATACAGCATGGAAAAAAGACCCTGCCTTCTTGGAACTCACATTTGTTGGGAGACAGACATACAAACTCACACACAGATAAGTAAAAATGTAAGGGGATGTTAAGAGCTATGGAAAAAAACAAAGCAGGGTAAACTATCAAGTGAAGAGTAGTGCTAGTTTATATGGAATGGTTTGGTACAACCTCTCTGAGAAAGTCACAGCATGCAAAATAGTGTGTGTAAGATATTCCAGAAAGAGGAAATGGTATGTGCAAAGGTCCTGAGGTCTTTCATCTTGATAGCTATCAACAAGTTGAACTCTCAAGGAGCTGTACCAATTCACCCTCAGCAGCAGCATCTGAGAGTACCTACTGCCCTCCATTTTCACCAGCATTTCATTTATACATATTCACTTTATTTTCTATAAAAAATAATTACCATTGTGTTTTCTCCAAGAGCTTTGGGTAGACTCAAAGAAAAAAACTGGATGATAGGAGTAGAGGAAATGAAAGAAGGCAGCGTCCATTCTGTGGTTTCTATACCATGCACAACACTCCTTCCTGTACAGATGTTTCCATTCATCCTCACATCAACTTTCTGAGAGAGACATTAAGTACACTCTTCCATTTGTCAAAAAGCTCAAGTCTTCAGACTTTAAGAAATCAGCCCAAGGGCATTCAATCCTTAAGCTATAACTGGAAGTGACTTCAAATGGGCTTCACTCCAGAGCCTGGGCTCTTCCCATGGCAATGGGCTGCCTCCCAGTGCAGGGGCACAGAAGAGCTCTCTCTCTATGGTTCCATTCAAGCAATGTGGAGACCTACTCAGTCCAGGTTCCTGCTTCAGTGAAGACGGTTGTCCTGGGTAATTTCTTGCATATGCATTTAATTTTCCTTTCACTGTATTTTTTCAACAGTAGAAGCCAGTATTTCCCAATGTGCCAGGAATTTATCTACAGCTGAAGTAAGTTACTGTCAGGAAGATGTGGATATGAATAATTAAGTCCCTATTAAACTTGCACACATCTTGTAATAAATCTCAAATTAGAATGTGCCAAGATCTTGTTAAACCTGCCAACACAAATTCTTAACTAAGGTGGGAATATAATTTGGGGCTTATCAGGAGATCCAACCTTTCCCAAAAGATGCTCTTTGACTGTTCAGAATTTTAATCCAAAGATTACCTAAATTCATCTCATCTATCGTTCCATTGTGTTTAAGTCCACTGTAAAAAATCCAACCAAATACTTTCTCTCCGGATGTTCTCAAATGGAGTGCATCTTAATACACATTGCATTAAACCTCATTATTTTGGATGAAATTTTGCCTAAGAGAGCCTCACTCTGAATACATTTCACCTAAATTCTAAAAACCAATCATTTACATTCATTATCGACTTAAACGGAACTTTTAAAAAGCCCAAAGTAATGCTTTTTGTTGTGGGGGAAAGATGGAGAAGTTTGGTTATAAACACAAAATCCTGAGTCCGAGTGATTTCCTGTCCCAGCTCCAGCACCTTCCAATTGGAAGATGGGAACCAAAGGAATATTTACCACACAGGGAAGTTTTAAAGGTTCCATGAGTTGGGGTACCTGGATGGCTTAGTCAGTTAAGCATCTGACTCTTGATTTTGGCTCAGGGCATGATCTTGTGGTTGGAGACCCACATCAGGCTCTGTGCTGTTCAGCTTGGGGATTCTCTCTGTCCCCATCTCTGTCTCTGTCTCTCTCTGTCTCTCTGTTCCTCTCCAATGCACATGGATGCTTTCTCCCCCTCCCCAAAATAAATAAATTAAGAAAACAAAGACCCCATGAGTTAATCACCCAGTATGCTGACTGCCCCACAGTAAGTGTGTAGTTAAGTGTCAGCTGCAATTATTACTGTTTGGTGTATCCCAATAATGCAAACTGATATTAGCTAAAACACATTACTCAAAGATTTTAAAACCTTTCATTTTTTTATATAAAATAATACAGATTTATTTTCGTAACCTTATTAACAAGCCACAAGAATAACTCAGAAAATAAATCTTAAATATAACATAATGAAGACTTAAATACCCCTGTGACGTTGACAAAAGCCAACACAGCAATTCCCATTTGCCAGCAGGAAAATGAGAATACCAGTGGTTGAGAAACTTGCTCTCAACCTCCCAGAAAAGAGCAGTGAAATACAGCGGAACATGCACAGCTTTCTACAACCCTCCAAATGGTGCCTGGGCGCCTTCTATCCCAAAAGGCCCATCCATTCTTTAAATGTAAGCCTTAATTCTACCTATAAGCTGTGTAACCTTGCGCTAAGCAAATAACTAGTCTGTGCATCAACTTTCTCAACTGTAAGGTAAGAAATAGTAAAAATACATATCGCCCAGTGTTGCGGTGAAACAAATGACTAGCATATCAGGTAAGTCTTCACACACACACACATACACACACACACACACACACACACAGCACTTGCCAACATAAGCTGCTGGGAATGTATGTCCTTCTGCCTTTTTTTTCTAGAGTCATCTTAATAACTCAGGAAATAGTCCGGATTCTCAAGCTGAACAAACAGAAGGAAAATGCCTTGGCCAGAAAAAAAGGACACGAATATATCATTCTTGCAGGAATCCCTCAGATTCTTAAGACCTTGGAATTAACCACCCATTGTCCATGCCAACCTATAATGCCATTTAAAATGTCAACAACGGGAGCTCGTCATAGCCCTTTCTGCTGCCTGACATCCAACTGACAGCTGAGCTCCTCTTTGCTGGTAACTGGGAAACATGACTGGACTGACCAATGAATACATGCCGGCAGCCCACATGAAAGACAACCTTGTAATTTTACATAATCTATTAACTGGACCCAGCTGGATGGCAAAATACACTGACGACCTGGGGCCAGGGACCTCTATCCCTAGGCCGTGTCACCATCAGGGCCTCTAGTGCCAAGCCCCTCATCCTCCTCTACACTCTGGAGACAGGGACAACAGGATGAGGGTGGACCCGGGAAAAGGGAACAGCTGTGCATCCTTGGGATGACCTACCTCCTCCCCCAAAGAAGTAAGGCTCCTCTCATTTAAAATATTTTTTTAATATTTTATTTATTTCAATGAGAGAGAGAGAGAGAAACAGCGTGAGCAGGGGAGGGTCAGAGAGAGAGTGAGTCACAGACTCTGAAACATGCTCCAGGCTCTGAACTGGCAGTCAGCACAGAGCCCGACGCGGGGCTCAAACCCACGAACCACGAGATCATGACCTAAGCGAAAGTCGGAGGCTTAACCAACTAAACCACCCAGGCACCCCAAGGCTCCTCTCATTTAAATGACAAAAAAGAAACTCCAGAAGAGACAAAACACCATCCACGTGTACTGCAAGGCACAGAACAGATTGAATACTAAGATATAAACCTACCTCTGGGGCAGACAGGCCACAAGGGAGTGCCTGCAGAGAAAGTGTCTAACTCCATACCAGGAACCCCATGTTCACGTCATAAATGACTATAGTCATTACCCTCTCCCTCACTGTAGAACATGGCTGTAACAACAGCCAGCACGCCACAGTCCAAGGAGCTACGCTAAGTACCTTACATGTATTATTTTATTTACTCCTCATAACCACACTAAGGAGCAGGTACTATTATCATTTGTACTTTCCAGCTGAGAAAACTTAAAAACTTAGTCCAGGAGACCTGCCACGATCACACAATTAGTATGTGGCAAAGCTAAAATACCAACCAAAGCTAAAATAGCAACTGCCTCAAAACTATATCACCTCCACATACCATGTATTTTTTTTAACTATTTTGGGAATTGGAAATGATATATAAAGTCATAAATGGCTCCTAAATGGGCAGACATCTACCATGCCAGCTTCTGGATACAGTGATGGTTAATCACATGGGTCAACTGGACTGGGCCACGAAGTGCCCAGACATATGGCCAAACATTATCCCGAGTGTGTCTGTGGGGTATTTGTAGATGAGATTAACATTTGAATGGTAGATGGACTCAAACAGATTGCCTGCCCCCCAGTGTGGGTGGGCTCCATCCAATCAACTGAAGACTGAATAGAACAAAAGGCTAAGTAAGAACGAATTCCTTCTGCAGAAGTAATTGGGCTGGGCCGTTGGTCTTCTCTTGCTTTGTAATAAATGGAAAGTTGGCTCTTCTTGGATCTCAAGCCTGCTGGATTTTGGATGGGATCTTACATTAGTCTTCATGCCTTCAGAGTCAGACTGCAATTAGACCATCAGCCCTCCAGGGTCTCCAGCTTGCCAACTGCAGATACCGGGACATCTCAGCCTCTATACTTGCATGAGCCAATACCTTATTTTATGTACATTTATCTTTGTCTTATTGGTCCCATTTCCCTGGAGAACCTTGACGAACACAGATGCCAAGTGTCACAGGATTCCAACTAAAGTCTTAGTTATTAACAATGGAGCCTGTTTATGGGTTATGTAGACATTAAGCTTCCAACAGCCTATTTAGAGAAATGTCTGACCTGAAGGAATGCTGCTCTGAAAACAAAATGGGCAGTGATTTTTTTTAATTTTTTTAATGTTTTGTTTATTTTTGAGAGAGAGAGAGAGAGACAGCATGAGCAGGGGAGGGGCAGAGAGAGAGACACACACACACACACACAAAATCAGAAGCAAGCTCCAGGCTCTGAGCTGTCAGCACAGAGCCCGACGCGGGTCTCGAACCCACAAACACTGAGATCATGACCTGAGCTGAAGTCGGACGCTTAACCACTGAGCCACCTAGGTGCCCCCAAAAATGGGCAGTGATTTAAAGGAGGGAATCTAGAGGGACAGGAATGGAGGATACAGGATAGTGGTGCACTCTTGGGACCCTACTGTGCCTTTCCACATTAGTGTTCTTCTTTTGCCTCCTCTAACACAACGCATCTCACTGAGCACCAACAACTGTCCCCATAGGTAAGCGTGAGAAGCGCTCTCCATGGCTCACTCTGCCTGTCACTCACATGTCTCCCATCTTACAAATTCTACAGCTGGACCTGGAAACATCTGAACAAAGGGCACAAGGACAAGTCATCTTCAGATGAGAACCTTCTTTGTAGTTCATGTCTCTTTCTCCTAGTTACAGAACAGAGTCCCCTGGTCCTCACACTAGACTCTGTGGAGGTTAATCTGTCACTGAGCTTGAGCCAGACCTGCCTTTATCACATGGTGCACGAAAATAGAGCTAGGACTTCACCTCTGCTTGGCTAGGCCTCCCTGCAGGCCAATGCTCCTGAAAATTAGCTCCTTCATCATGATGAGCTGCCCAAAGCACGCGGGAGCTAAGAGATGACCTGTGGGTACAATTTGTAATATATATGTTCTTGCCACTTCCCTTGTCTTCTATCTCCACTTGGTACTTTTGGCTGGCTGACTCAGAGATCCCCAGACACCGTAGGAACAGAAATTATAATGGCAGTTCCCAGTTATGGGTGACTTTTAAGCTGAGGGCTGCATATCTACAATGCTCCTCCATCTCTGAACTCCCTCTACCATATTCACCCACAACGCAAATTGACACTGCCTCTGTAGTTAGATTAGGAGAAAGCCAGTCCAACCCATTCCTTAAATACATCAGCATTTATTTTAAAGCCACATATCTCTCAGATCCGAAGACATGAACTTGCTCCAAATCTACCCTCAGATGCACTGTGAAAAATCACATGGAAAGCTAGAAGCTAGCTGGGTGCTAGGCACCAGCGAGGGAGACAGAGAGGCCTAGGACAGCTCACTACCCACCAGAGGACCCCAACAAACCCCTTTCACTTGCCAAGAAATCATTTAGTTAATCTTTGAAGAGACCTGCTCAGCCCCATATTCAGCCTGATAATCACAGCTCTCATCCAAAAGAGCCATGTGCGAGGCATTACTCAGCCAAATGCATTTCCTGAGCACCTATTACTTCAGGCACTATGGTAAGTACTATGCACATTATACCATTTAATCCACCTGAAATCTCTGAAAGGTACCTATTGATGCTATGATTTTACAGGCGACAGCAAGAGAGATTACAGGGCTGGCCCAAAGTTACAGGACCAGAAAATGGTTGTAGAGCCAGGATTCAAGTTCCTAATGTGTATAACGGCAAAGCTCTGGTCTTTCTGAACATCCACTAGGATTCCCAAGGGGCTCTAAAGATGCCCGCTCCTTTCTCAGCTATTCCAACAATGGACTGGCTGCGCGAGCAGTGGGGCTATAGCTGCAGCTCCCAGGCCAGCTGCTTCCCCTCTCTGGAGACTGCCTTGTCATCTACCAAATGTGCAAGGTAAATGAAGTGATCCAAAGGCTGTCTTCCAATCTCAGGTTCTTCTGCATCTCTGTCATTAGAGGACCTGCCAAAGCGTGGCCAAGAGCATTCTAGCTCATTCCTGGGGCACATTCCCAAGCCAGGCCTTGACGAGCAGCCCCACAAAGATGCCTTGACTCCAACACACCTGCCTCAGCCACAATCCCATCAGACATAACCCCCCCACACCACACCCCTTGAGGCCTTTCATACTTCTCCCCTATTTCAGCACCTTTGCCAACACAGCACTGTGCTTTGTGTATTAAAGTTTTACATAATTCAGATCACATCCCTCCTGCTTTAAATAACCATTTAAAGTTATTTATTTAAAGTTATTGGTTATGTAAACTCCTGAGCATGGCCTCTGCTCTCTCTCTCTGGCCTCACCTAGGCCCACACCCACTGGGTCCCTCCTCCAGCCTCACCAGGTGCTCAGTCCTTCCCTCCGTGGCCCTTGTTCTTCCCTGTCTGCAACCCTCTCCACTCCCTCCTTGCCTTTCAGATCTGGCCCTCCAGGTTTCCTCCTCTGACCTTCCCCCTGGGAATTCACTATTTTAGCCTGTCTGGTCCCTCCAGGCAGGTAACCCAAGTAGACATTTTTCTTCTTTGGTTCATGGCTCGTCTTCCCACATGAAGTTCTGCTTCAGCCACCACCTGCACCCAAGACAGCACTCAGCACAAAGCCAGCACTCATGAAGACTCGCTGAACGTCTGAAAGAACAGCAATGCCTGTCTCCAGAAGACAGCACCATGGATCTGTCTCAGCAAATGCAGGCTGGCCGGGTAAGCTGGCGATGTGACACCAACACCCATGTAGAAAGTAAGGTCTCTGCTCTGTAAGAGCTATGTGACACATGCCAAAGTGTTTCCAAACTAGAAATTGCCATGAAAATATAAGGTGTTTTTATATAGGTATATATACCTGCTGTGAAAATAAGGCAGAATGTGCTAAGTGCAAAGTCGGTATCAAAGAAAAGATGCAGGAGAGCAAGCGAGGTGTCCTAGGGAAACCAGCGCCTAAAAGGAGCACAGACTTGAAGACACCAACAGCAAGAGGAGCTCAGGTATGGCCCCTCCCCACCAGCCTCCGTGATCGCCTGAGATGCTGGTCAAAGGGCAGACCCCTGGGCCTCTCCCCAACCCACTCGTGTAAGCTCTAGGAGACTGTACATTTCATCACATCCCTGGGCATCATCCAGTGAAATGTAAGCTCACCAGGCAAAAGGGCCTGATGCCACCCTATTGTGCTTATAGGGTCATAATGTAACCCAAAAATATGTGTGGGAGACCCTAAAATAAAGGGAATAAAGAGTCAGAAATGCATGTTAGGGCTGCATAATGGTAAGGGTGGTAGGGGGCAGAGCAACCTGATTCTGAGATTCAAGAGCTGGGTCCAGATTCTGTAGGTATAGAACTCAGAAGCAATTGAGTGACTCAGGAAATGCAACATTCCAAAAAGCACAACAAACAGCTCAGGAGGGATGAAGAGAGCCGAGTGAGAGCAGAGGGAGGCTCAGGAAGCCCCAGAAGCCTCTGACAAAACATTGGGCCAGCACGCCCTCCCCCCCTTTCTCCTGGTGGCCACCACTGGGACCAAGCACAGACATCACAGAGAAGACACCGCCAACTCCTTCACAGGCACCTGCTCTGGCCACCCCACCAAGATCAAGCCTGAGGATGTTCTGACAAAGGAAACACACAGGATCTCAAGGCACGCGTGAGAGAATCTTACTTGCGGGCCAAGAGACTAAGAGATCCTTCAGAATTCAAGTGCTCAAACACGAGTATTGGCAGGGATGCACAGTATGCCAGGCGCCCAAGTTCCTGGAAACAAATAAATAGTAACTATAATCCGGTCAAAGCCGAGAACCTGCTTTTTTGGGGGAAAGCTGGCACATGCGAGTTGCATCTATAAATACACAGAGATTTCAGTGAATGCTAAATGTAAGTGTGATATTTTCTAAACAAGTCATGTCTGTTTGTTGGGAGATGAATCTCAATGGTCTCTAGGATTCAAAAAACAAAGAAAGAAACCAGTAGTGGGGGAGGTATATAAAGATCACATCCAAAGCATCATTATTAAACGTGGAATGGACAGTTTCCCTTCTGATGAGGGGGATTTAAAGAGGCCTCGTTAGAGCCCAGGAGAGCCCCACCCTCCAGGGGTCTCTGCCAAGGAAGCCAGCCTGCCCCCACCCTCTCCCCACGTCTATGCGGCTCTCACGTTTTGAGTTATGCGAAATTCAGTCTTCACAAAAGTACACAGATTCTGTGAGATAGACTTGTCTCAGACCAATGTCGATGCACAATTAGGACTCGAAAATTGTAAGGTATATAAGCACCCAAACAACTTTCTTCTCTGCTGAAATAAATACAATATAAGTGACTTTTAAAAGCCTTCCCTCTTTGAAATGCACAAACGAGGCTCCAGCCAAAAGAAATTAGATCATCTCTCCTTGTCTGGAAGGAGACAGGCTGTAAACATTCCAGAAAGATTTGGGGGGCATCTTTTAAGCTCCCTGTAAGAAAAGAAATGGTTTGAGGAAGGTCTCTCCAATTAGCTGAATGGAAAGAGAGAGCAAAAATGCTGAAATTCCAAGCTCAAGGGAGAATTCTGTCATGGAACCAGGTCCCTGTGCTTCCTGCCCTGCCGCCCCACATGCTCTCCAGAGCAGACAATACTTTTCTGGCTCTTCTGGTTTCAAAGATAACCTTCATAGTGAAAATCAATAGCAGTCCTTGGTTCAGAATAAAGCAATAACCCTGGCCCTAAGATGAGGTCCCCTGTCAAGGTCAACGGGATGCTGACACAGAAACCTCATTTTCTCCTTACAAACATGTTAACATTTGTAATCGCTGTCCTCTCAGCACTTGGGCAACAATCCTGCCGGAGGTTGTAGACACATACTGGTGCCTTCCTTGGGAGAGCGGGGTGCCTCCAACTCTCAGACCACAGAGCCCATTTAACCCCAGCCAGCACTTCACTGGGACTCCTAGGAAGCCCCCTCAGGGACAGGGCTCCCATTGTGATGCTTGGGGCTAGAGTCTGATGCAAAAGGCCTCACGCGGTAGGATTCCATTTACGTGCTGTGTTCAAAAAGGCACATTTACCAGACAGAGGGACCAGTGGTGAAAGCGGGAACTTGGAGACCCTGAGAGGGGACAGAGATGTCCTCAAACCGGACTGAGGTGATGGATGCACAAGTCCAAAACTTTACCACAACTTCCTCAACTGCACACTTAAAATGGGCTAATGTTGGGGCACCTGGGTGGCTCAGTCAGTTGAACAACCGACTTCAGCTCAGTCATGGTCTCCCAGTTTGTGACTTCAAGCCCCATGTCAGACTCTGAGCTGACAGCTCCAAGCTTGGAGCCTGCTTTGGATTCTGTGTCTCCCTCTCTCTCTGGCCCTGCCCCTGCTTGTGCTCTGTCTCTGTCTCTCTCCCTCAAAATTAAAAAATAAACATTAAAAAAATTTTTAACGGGCTAATGTTAAGATATTAAATTATACCTCAGTAAAACCTTTAAAAGCACGTTCATTCATTAATGGTATGGGAACATGTTAGAATCAAAAAGTGAATACCAGATATGAAATCAGAGGCTCCTAATTTACTTTAAATACACTCGCTGGCACACACAGCCATGAGAACAATAAAATAAACATACCACACAGTTTATAGTGACTATTTTCTATATAACCAGATTATGGGTGATACTATTTCTTAGCAATTTTTATAGGTTCTGAATTTTGATCATCAGGTGCACTGCTTCTGTGATTAAGAAACACAAGTACTATCCCCTCCATGAAGGAATTGTAGACAGATGCACAGGTTCATAGCAATGTTGGAGAATGTTCTAGCCACAGAGATACAGCAGATTCTTAATTCCCTGGCTGTTGCTGAAATTCAAGACCTAAAAGAGTTAAGGCTTCTCTTTTCAAATGAGTACCTCCCTCGTCAGTGGGTCCTCCGTGGGTGTTCCCAGGAGGGGGTGAGCACAGAGAAAGCAAACATTAATTGTCACACGCTGCACATGCATTCACTGGCTCCCTGTTAATACACTGGAACAAATTTCAATGTGTTCAATTAAATATGGACAAGAGCAGCTGGAATGACATTAGCAAGCCTCAGCCATGAGGTGCCCATCCTCAACCCTGAACACAGCCTGTTTGTACAAATGCCTCTTCTCCCCCATGAGAATGGTCCTTTATTTTCTTGGAATACACAGTCGTACTGTAACAGAGGATTTACTGGCCCCAACTAATGATTTCCTATCCCTCGGAATTAATACCACACACTGGATCGCAAGGTACTTTGCTGATACAGAATTTTCTGAAACAATAAATACTTTGTACCATGCTAACACAGGAATTTCTTCACCATAGGTGGTAAGCTTAAGGACAAGGTCAGCTGACGCATTCCTACAATGTGCTGGCTTGAAGCATCCTAAACTGAGGCAAACGGTACGCTTCCTTAACATGGCCTAGTAGGAAGTCTGGATGGTGGAATTATCAGTCTGCCAGCATTTCTCCAAGAACTTCCCCTCTGCCTGTCACGGGGATGGGCCCTGCACTACAGAACCCACTATCCCTTCTCCAGATCACAGCTGCTGGGGCTACGGGCGGACCTCTGATCCAAGTATCTTCTTTCCTGCCACTACAACTACGATTGGCAATACTACTGCTCTCCACTAGTCCTTGGAAATAAGGAACTATGCACTCCAGGAATCTGTGGCCTCTATTTCCCAGCAATGCACCTGGTGAAGCAGGTAATGTAGGTTAGGAGAGAGCAGGGTAACAGAGAACACAGATGTAAGAGACTAAGAGTGGCCTCCTGGATCCCCAGTTGTTGACTAGTCCCTGTGAGAGCATCTCTGAAGATGTATAAACCACCTTTTGCACCTCCTGATTCCTCTTTCTTTTGGCTTGAGCTAAACCTGAGTTTTTGTGGCTCGTATTCAAAGAAGTCTTTGATAAATAAGCTACAAAATACATGCTACCCCTTTAACAGAAAGTACTTCTCTGGGCTCTCCACCCAGAACATTCGCATATGGACAGCCAGAAGAATACAAGGCTTTTCTTCCCAGAACTAGAGACCAAGAGACCTTCAAGTCCAAGTTCCTGAGGAAAGGACTCATGGCAGGTATCCATGTTGGAAGCCCAGTGGGGGCTCCAGAGGGATAGAGTCACTCAGTAGATCAGAGTGAGAGCTCTCCAAGGACAGGGATTAGAGACAGCATCTGCCTTGCTCACCACTGTATCCCATACATCTAGAAAGAACAGTGTCTGACACTTAGAGGCGACTCAACTAGTATCCACCAAATTAACTAATAGATGCCTACATTCTTAGCATCAACTTTTTGTAAAAGTCCACTGCACACACAAGTTTAACAATTTCCATACACCATGATAGAAGTAGGAAAGTACAGGGTGTATCCAGGGAGCAGGGAAAGGGCCCAAGCAATTTGCAGAGCTACAGATTACAGCTTAAAGAGAAAAAGCCCTCGGTATCAAGCTCAAGAACTAGCCTTAGAGTAGTCCTGTCTGTAGGGAAGCCCACATCACAGCTTACCTTGCTGTGGACCAACCCACATTCCCCGTGCACTCCCTGAATCTGCTTTGCCACTTTACCTTCTAAGTATTCCTACTTACCCCTAGGATTTTGCAGCAGCACTCCTTTATATCAGATACCATGTAAATTCTAAATATGTTAACCCTATGTTCTTGGACAATCCAGCCACCACCTCCTCCTCAGATATTCTGACCACAAGCACCTAATTGTTCAATTACAGACACAGAGATACCCCATCAGCTTCAACAAACATCCAACAAAAAGCAAAGAACAACTATCAGCTCACACTAAGACCAAGGAGTCAAGGTTCTTCATTCTTACCTCAGCACGCTGATACATACCCATGCCTAATGTACTTAGGTGCCATGTGCGCGCGCGCGCGCACACACACACACACACACCCCTAGTGTGAATTCTGGCCCTCCTGAATGAAGACACTTCTGCTTCTTTAGCCCAGCAAGAAACATTCATAAATATTCAAATATGTTTCAAGTAAGTATGGTTACAGGAGTAAGGGACTGGGTGGCAAGAGTAGTTAGCCAAGAGACCAGAGTAATTTCTCACTGTAGCCTCTCCACCAGTACCTAAAGTAACTGTGACTTTGCAAGGCATTTCATCTCCCAGAGTCTAATTTCTCCATCTGTAAATTGGGACTAATAATGCTCTCATAGAGCGTGATTTCAAAAATTCGGTCAGACGAATGGACCAAGAAGATGTGGTTTATCTATACCATGGAATACTACATGGCAATGAGAAACAATGAAATCTGGCCATGTGTAGCAACATGGATGGACCTTGAGGGTGTTATGCTGAGCGAAATAAGTCAGGCAGAGAAGGACAAATACCATATGTTTGCACGTATAGGAGGATTAGGAGGAACTTGACGGAGGACCAAGGGGGAGAAGAAGGGCGGAAATGGTGGGGGAAAGGGAGAGAGGCAAACCATGAGAGACTCTTGAATGCTGACAAAAACTGAGGACTGATGGATGTGGGGGGGAGGGGGGGATGGGCATGAAGGAGGGCACTTTGGGGATGAGCACTGAGTGTTATGTAGAAACTAATTTGACAATAAACTATTTGTAAAAAAAAAAAAAAAAAAAAAAAACAAAAATTCGGTCAGAGAATACACATCAAAGCGTGTAGCAGTGCCTGCCAAATAGTAAGAACTTAACAAACAGGAATTGTCATTACTACTTCTGATCTCCTGGAATCAGGAAACAATGGAAGTTGTCAGGTCAGTGTAAGCACATGGCCAGGTCACTACTACCCACCTAATTCTGGAGTATGATCAGAAGTGCACACAACCCCTCCTCCAGGAACATACATAATTCCAGAGCATAGCCAGTGACTGGAGGACTCAAAGAGATCTAGCAGAACAGGAAGTGAACAGTGTTTACATCATGACCACCAGCATCTATCTCCCCTTGCATGGGTTCCCTTGGGGAATGAGGTCTCCTCCACATTTAGTTCCTAGGGCCAGACTCCACCCTGCCCTAGGATGGAGCATGTGACCCACACCTAAGCCCATCAATGCACTACATTTTCCTGGCCACGGTGACTGGCTCATGGATGGAAAAATGGTGCAGTCATAGCTCTTGAGATGCAATGAGATATTTGCCAGGATGGATGGAAGACATTTTCTAATAAATACAAATGTGTGAGGTTATAAGCCCAGAGCTGCTGCAGCCACTACTCCCACCATCCCTATCATGGAGGATACCGCCTGGTGAGAACAGACCCAGTGCACACAGAACATGTCTCAAAGCTGAAAAGTAGGAATCCAGGCCCCAATTACCTCTACAAGCCCCTACATCAAGCTACATCTCAAGGCAGAACTGTCTCGTGAATTCTTGATTTTATCTTCTTTTCTTTTTTTCCCTTTCAATTTGAAATTAGAACTGTGCCTCATGACACTGGCACAGTCCTGACCATTACATGGAGTAAGAGTATTCAGGGCTGGTTAGAGGTGGGGAGTGAACACAGGTACCAGATGACACTTGGTGAGCTCAGATTCACTTTGGACTGTGGAACAGACTCCCTGAAGCAGCAGCCAGATCTGACCAAAAGTAAATCCCAAGCCCTGGGATGTGTCTTCCTAACCTGAAAATGACATTCTAATCCATACACCTGAGGTCTGCCCATGGGGTCCAGGACTCAGACTGCCATGTCCAGGATAGTTTCTGACCTATCTGTCCCATCCTTCTGGAAAGGAGGTACATTTACAAGGAGGTACTTTACAAGGGTCACGTTCTCTGCAGCACACAGTGTGGGAGGTCCTCATAAACTCTACTGAATACTTTAAAGTAAACAAAATAAAAAATGACTTGGTTAAAACACACATAGGAGAAGGTAGACAAGGGAATCGGGATCTTCACCTGTCTTCACTGAAGGAGATCTTGATCCTGGCTTGTTACAAGAAAAAGGAACTTGGGAACACTGGGATGATAATGCTCTCTACCACACACGAGTAATACGTCATTACTCAGACAACATGGCTACCTGCACTCTTGACGACCCCTCCTGGCTGCTGCCAATAGCCACCCCCAAAAAGTGTCCTTACCAAGAGACAATGCAGGAGAGTGGTTAGTGCCACACTGCGGAAGCAAACCAGCACCGCTTTCCTGACTTTGCGATTTCCTACATCTCTGAGAGTCAGATGTCGCATCTGTAAACTAAGGCTAATAATACTACACTCTCTCAAGGTTTGTTGTGAGGATGGAAGGATGAGGAACTTACTTGCTGGGTGGGTAGGAGGTCTTAACTCAGTTCAATGTGTAAGGCTGAGGCCAGGGCAGCTGAGTGACTTGCCTAAGGTCCCAGAGCTAACAACTGCAGGATTTGGAGCTTGCATCAAGGTCTGCCACCAGTCCTTGCCCTGGTCACCCTTCTTCATAACCACAAGGCTGGCCCTCTGGCGCCCCATGACTGACAGTCAGTGTGCACTGTCCTTGAACCGTCTCTACTCAGGCACCTGCCGTGGCATGAAGGCTGCTGTCTCCTTGAGGGGCACAACTTCAAATGTTAAGTTCTGCACCCACTTGGCAGAAACTTTATGCTCCAGGAGGCAAGGTCTTAGAGATAAGAATCAAGTCCTATCTTCTCTTAATGTGTGTGTGTTTGCTTGGGATGCCTTGCAGTCACGTTATAAACGTAGCTGTGTTTTAAGGTTTTCTCAGAATCAACAAACCTGTTCACAGAGCCTTTACTCTTCATAAGTGTCAGGATGCCCCAGCGATCGAACAGGTGTATCACCGTACAAAGGAAATTAGGAGGCTGCCAAGGAAGACGGCTTGGGCCTGGGGGATATGAACATCATGTCTCAGGGTGGGAAAAAAGTCATCGCAAATAAAGAAAGATGAAATGCAGCACTCTCTGGGTTTTCAGAATGTATCTACTAGCACAGAGGACATTTATGTAAACCACAAGAGCTTTATGGGACTATCAAATTTTTTTAATTTTTTTTAATGTTTTATTTATTTCTAGGAGAGAGAGAGAGAGACAGCGTGAGCAGGGGAGGGTCAGAGAGAGAGGAAGTCAGACTCTGAAACAGGCTCCAGGCTCTGAGCTGGCAGTCAGCACAGAGCCCGACACGGGGCTCGAACCTACAAACCTCAAGATCATGACCTAAGCGAAAGTCGGAGGCTTAATCAACTAAGCCACCCAGGCGCCCCTTCTATCTAATTTTTAAAACAAACCTTCCTTTATTCATTTGTTCCCTAGGTTTTGATCAAGCCCCAAGCTCCTATTGACCAGGCACTGTGGCAGACCCTCCAATCCCAGCCCTTGAACAGCCAGGCCCTGCCCTCCTGCTGGGAGTGGAGCCAGCACTTTTCAGGGGCTGCATCCCCCGCGAGGGGCTCAAAACAGGTCTGCCAACACTTCATTTTCACAATGATGTGGTAACAACTAATCCTGGGAGAAAATCATTTCATGGAGGAACAATTCTAAAAACTTGTTCCTTCTAATAAGGTGTCAAGGGAAGAAAACAAAAAGCTTTTGTGGCCAAATTAGTTGAGAAGGACTGGTTTAAAAACTGGCGCCCCAGTTTTAAAAAGAGCCTGTCTCCCATTCTTCACCTTGCAAACTGCTTAGCCAGGCACCCCCGGGGAAGCCAGGGCTGCAGTGTGTGGGCACACAGGGATCCTCCAATCCTCAGAAGTAAGTACAGGTTTGTAAAAATAAAGCACTGCAGAAACACAGTCATTGAGGAAAGTAGCAGAGAAAGAGCTAGCATTACTGTATCCCCCCTCACCTAGTATCCACTGTCCCCGATATGGCTTTATTTACTCCTATGTTTCTCTTACAACAAGAAATATCTTTCCACAGAAGAAAATGAAATTGAGACTCTGAAAGCCATCCTATTCCTTCTGTCACTAAGAATGTTCTTGTCTTGGGCACTTCTTTCAACTTGCCCTATGAAGTTGACCACCATGAATAAATAAAAGTGTAAATAAAAAATTCATTTGAGTGGCCCAGCCAATCTCCATTGTGTCCATAGAGGGTCGTAATAATTGTAATCTCAAGACGCATTTTCATTACCTCCTTCCCACCCCATGAGGATCAGATAAAGTGGGTTTCAGGGGAGACTGGCTGGCAAAAGATTTGGACAACAGCATTGCAGGACAGAGATGGCAGGCCCCTGGAAGGGAATGAGAATCCTCATAGATTATTCACAATGAAGCAGCCTGCTATTTTCAGACCAGAAAGGGCATGATGGAATCATTAGTGCTTGGCTATTCATGGGCAAAGACCTGTGGCTGAGGGAGCCATCAGAAAACCTTGCCCCTTGGCAACATTGGACCATACAAGTTTTTTTCCAGCTCTAGATTCCAAAGCATGTGCCCTTTTCATTCCTCCTGGGTTTGTGTTACACTGTTTGTTTTTACCTGGTCCTCTTGGAAGCATGGTAGCTATATTCTCCTTTCCTAGCAAAATCTCAGGTCTAGAAATGAGCTGAAATTCACTCACACCAAAATGTAATGACTAGCACTGGATGAACGGTCTCATGTCAGATCAATTATTAAGCCAAAATAACTTCACCCCTGAAACAGATTTTTAGGCAACTCAGAGCTGGTGGGTCAAGTTTCTTTGAACAGAAGGGCCTTCGTCAAGTCCAAGTCCATCATGAAGCTGCCCAACCCCCACAGGGTCAGAGGAAGCTGCTGCAGCAGCTAGAGAGAAGGGGGGGAAGGACAGGTCAAACTTCAGTGTTCAGGCTGATGCAGAGACTGGCTGTATTCAGGAAGAGAGGATATGTTGAGATAGGGGAGCAGAAGGAGATCAGCAATTACATGGCATTTTCTCTCCATGCCCACCCCACTGCCAAGGACCTTCTTGTCCAGGGTGGCCCACAACAGAAGAGAAGTCCAAGCTTAGCACTCCCTTTCCAGTGGAAGAAATGAGGTCCAGGGGCACCCGGGTGGCTCTGTCAGTTAAGCGTCCAACTTTGGCTCAGGTCATGACCTCATGATTCGTGGGTTTGAGCCCCGCATCGGGCTCTGTGCGGACAGCCAGCTCAGATCCTGGAGCCTGTTTCAGATTCTGTGTCTCCCTGTCTCTCTCTTACCTTCCTCTGCTCTCACCGTCTCTCTGTCTCTCTCTGTCTCTCAGATATAAATAAAACATTTAAGAAGTTTTTTAAAAAATGAGGTCCAAAGGGCAGGGGCTTCTGTGGGGTCCTTCAGAGGACTAGGGGTAGAGCCTTACAGAAATACTTTGTGGCTCCCAATCCATTCACGTGAATCTACTCAAACTCCCCATCACAGACACCTGGGAGGCTCCAGGCTCTCAGCCTGAGTAGGTGACACAGTACTACTCACACAGACCCTCTTGAAGGTCAATCCTATCCCAACCTTCTGGGGTTTTTTTAAGTTTATTTACTTATTTTGAAATAAACAGAGAGAGGGTGTACACGCATCCATGCACACACAGGGGAGGGTCTGAGACAGAGACAGAGAATCCCAAGCAGGCTCCATGCTAAGCCTGACATGGGGCTCGATCCCATGACCATAAGATCATAATCTGAGCCAAAACCAAGAGTCAGACCCTTAACCAACCGAGCTACCCAGGCAGCCCCCCAACTTTCTGTTTTTAGACAACAGTAAAGTCAATGCCTTTGGCAGAACTCAACCATTCATCCTGTGACAGGTTCCCTGGTGTCTGGCTGCTACAGAGACCCTCTGTCCCATATGAAAGGACCAGAAGGCTCAGCTATCAGTGCCATCAAGAGGAGTGAGGTGCTCTCCCAGTTAACTCATTCTCACTGGAGGTTTTCAGCCCAAGTATTCACCTCTAGACTTCACAGGTGCACACCAGAAATTACCTCAGCTCTATCTCACAGAATTCAACAACGTTCATTTAGTCAAACTGTGCCCTATATGGATGGAGGCCCAACGCATTCTCTTCCCCATACCCAGTCTTGTTTGTAACGCCTATGGAATATGTGTTTGCTACAGAGAATTATATTTTACACAATAAAGAGCCCCTTTACACGACTGGACAAGATAACAGAATATAATCATTTCAAAGAATTATTTCCCCATTCCATCCTCTGAGGCTCCCAGGCACCAGCCACGTGAAGCCAACACTTGAACCTGAAGACAGCATGCAGGTGGCCTCTCTGTGGATTATCAGATGCCCCAGTTCAAGCACGGGGAGTCGTTAATGCCCAACCATCCCTCAAAGCAATCATCCATGACTATTTAAAAATCAAAACAAAGGTCAGAGGGCCAGATGTTTATTCTGCTACAAGTCAGAAATCATTTCTCATGTGCGTTAGTAACCTCCTATAATGACAGTTGACATATCTTAGCTTTTAGTGACCCTGTGTTACATGCTGTCACTGAAATGGGCTGGATGTTCACGACACACTTGAGATCAATGGTGCTTAAGTGGGAGCAATTTTGTCCACCAGGGGACACTGGCAATATCTGGAGACAATTCTAACTGTCACAAATGAGAGGGGAAAGTGCTGCTGACATTTAGTGGGTAGAGACCAGGGATGCCCCACACCACACAGGAAAGCTCCTCACACAAAATCTGTTCCCCACACAGTCCAAAAATTCTACTGCACCAAGGTTAAGAAACCCTGATGTAGAGCAAGTGGTTTCAAATGACAGTGGGCATAAGGTTTGCATGAAGGATTTTTCTATAAATGTTGGTTTCTGTATCCCAACCCCCAGGGGCTCTGTTTCAGCTGAAGAGGGAATTAGCTGGGGTTTTTTTGTTTGTTTGTTGTGTGTGTGTGTGTGTGTGTGTGTGTGTGTGTGTGTGTGTGTGTTTTAACACAAAGACCTCTACACCTACCCAGCTGGTTTGGATATTTCCTGCAAACCATGGCCTTGCAATTATAGAAGCTGCCACCAGGTAGCACTGCTGTTAGCTTGGGTAACAAATCTCTGCTATGAGGTTCTCAGGCAGAGTTTTGTGCAGCCACATATGCTGTATTTCCCCACAAAAACCGAACCACGGTTAAGTAGCAATATGGACTGAATACAAAAACAGAATAAATCCACATAATATAGTGCAACATTTTAAAGGAATGTAAATACCCTACACTGGGGACACCCTGCTAACAAATATTCACCTTTGCCTAATTTAACTTATACACAATCTTTTAGAACCAAGTGACTTCAGAGCTGTAAGGACTAAAGGCATCTAGTCCTACAGGACACAGAGCTACTTTCTGGAGTTTGTTACTTTCCAGGCTATGCCCACCCTCAGTCCTAGATGTCAGCACTTCAGGGAACAGAGCTCCTCCCCATTTAAGAGCTGTACATGTCTGCCCCTAAAGCACATCCCCAGCTGTCTGAATATCTTGCACTAAATATTCCCACACAGGTGGACACTACCTAAGTCCCAGAGCCCAGAGTTACCCAAACTTGCTTTGTCCAGACAATCACCTTAGGTTTGGTAGAAATACAGACCCTCCTCCTGGAAAATCCTTTGCAGTAATTCTGAAGCATGGCTGAGAATCTACTTGAGCTAACACTAAGATAGGTAGTTCTTCAGCTCCAGTTCCATTCCAAATTTTTCCACAATGTGGTCCCTATGAGATCCAAATGGGCACCATTCTAGATCAGTCAGATCCTCTGAGGGCTGGATGTGGAAATGAGTATTTTAACAACCTCCTGGCCGATTCTTTTGCACATCAAGTTGAGAACACTTGGGGCACCTGGATGGCTCTGTCCATTAATCATCTGGACTCTTAATGTTGGCTAGGAGCATAATCTCACTGGATTATTGGATCAAGCCCAATACCAGGCTCCAAGCAGACAGAGAGTGTGCTTGGGATTCTCTCCTCTCCCCCCATCTCTGTCCCTCTCTCTCTGCCCCTCCACCCACTTATGCACTGTCTGTCTCTTTCTCTCCCTCTCTCTCAAAATAAATAAACTTTAAAAAGCTGAGAACCTTTGCACTCTATATGAAAACTTGGAGCATGATGCCATTCCTTGTCTCATGGAAGCATCAGCTCTAACAAGGGTGAGGGGATTCATGGAGAAATATGAATGTATCAGCATTTGTTGCAAGCACTTCCCCAGATACTGGGGGCATCTTGCTTGTTAGCATTCATCTCTACCTCATCTGGTTCTCACAAACCTGCTATTTTATCAGTTTTCTGGGAGACACACTTGGAGCAGGTAAGTAGCTGCCCAAGGCCCTGGAGCTAGAGAGTGGCAGAGCCAAGCTTCAAACTCAAGTCTGTCCCACACAAAGCCCCTTTCTTCATTTAGACAAGCAAGGGGCAATTTTAATAAGGCCTGGATTTCCCTTGTTCCATCAAATTCTTTTTGGCTTCCTCTCTCAGGAGCATAGCAAAAGAGACCCCCCAAGAGTGAGAAGCCCATGTAGCCTGGGAGCTTGCATTTCCCTGTGGTCTCCTCCTGCCCTGGGATCTGGTTACCCGAGAGGCTGAGTCACAGAGCCTGCAGAAACCCTAACCCCTCCTTGCTCATCCTGAATGGCTAATTTAAATGGACAATTTATTTGACTCTACTCTGCATTGTTTGACCCCCCACCTGTTTCCAGCCTCAATTCCCAAGTCAAAAGGCAAGAAGTCAGAACAGGGAGGAGAGAAAGACTGAGATAATCAGCTCTTGATTAACACTGAGCTGTGAATGCACCACCTTTTCTAACGCTGCACCAAGCACTGTCGGGAGGAATGCAGATGAGACATTATGAACGTGCCACCCGCACTGTAAAGCGCCAAACAGACAGGAGTTACCATTCACATTAGAGAAAAATAAATAGGCAAACACAGCTTTTTCCAGCCAACTGTCTTCCGAGAATCACCTTCTGCAACCGAAGAAGGGCAAGCTCTTGCTCAACAAGAGGTCTCAAGATAGCACTGAGTGCCAGGCTCTGTGCTGGGCACTATATTGAAAACAAAACTGTGTAAGGCATGGCCCGGTGGCCAAAAAGCTGATGATCTGGGAAAGAGGGGAAAAGAGAAATGCCCCAACCCTGTGCAGCATGTGCCTACTGGGACAGTCTAAGGAGGTGAGCGTCAGAAGAGGTACCCAGACCTCCCGCTGGCTGCTCCCTTGACTCTTCCCTCCTCCCATTCAGGTCCTTACAGTTCTGCCTCCCAACCTGTCTCAAAGGCATCTGCTCAAGCCCATCATACTGTCTTAATTCAGTCCAAGCACGTCATCTGTCGCCTGGACAGTGCTCAGCTCTGCCTTGCACCAATCCATCCCCTGCGCTGTCGTGAAAGTGATTTTGCTACAATCCATCTTGTTTTTAAATCCAATCCTATTTAAATGCCTCAATGGCTCCTTGTAAGTCTCTGGGGAAAGGTCAAAGTCCCTGGCTGGGGGTGGGGCGGTGCGGGGAGGGCACTAGAGCCCTCCTTCAGTTCGTGGCTGATCTCTCCACCTCCTGTTGGGCTCTGAGCTCCAGCCACAAAGGCCATCCTTCTTCCAGCAGGCTGTACTCCCCTCCCATGGGGTTTATGCACATAGGGTTACCTGGGGCCTGAGAACACAGACAACCCTGGTCTCTGACTGCTTTGCAACATGCTTCTAAATCCTTCAGATTTCAGCTGAAACCAGCTCTTCCGTCCCCTGAGCCCCTCCCATTCTAGCATGGCATGACCTGCTCTGCCCTCTCACAACAATCTACAGGTGAGCATTTTCACACCCTGTTATAATCAGTAGTTGCACGGGTATTTCTTTACAGGAATAGGCATCACCTGGTGATCGTGTTAAAACTGTCTCTGTAAGTGTGGAGTGGGGCCCAGGATGCTGTCTTATGAACCGGCTCCCATTTGATGCTGATGGCTGCTGGGCTGTGGACCACAATAGGGTCATGATGGGGTCACAACAGGCCAGAGCCGGGCATCCCTAGCACAAAGCCCAAACCTAGCATATGCAGGCATTCAATAAATGTCTACAGGATGAAAAAATGAGGAGGGTGAGGATGAAGGCAGACACTGAAGCATTTGGGGTTCAGATACTACTTTCATCAAGGCCTCAGGAGATAGGGACACTGACAAGACCCACAAAATTAACAGTGTGCCTTACAGATCAGACCTTCCTGACGAATACCTAAGGAGCCATTTATGAAGCCAGCTACTTGCCTGAATTCAGTCCACAGATCAAGTGCAAGACCAAAATAGAACATCTGAACTTGGGTGATTTTGTGCCCTTTACCAAAGCTAAACAAATTGCTACTTGCTGCAATCTTAGACAGGGGGCCATAGCGCCTGGGCTGAACTGTGAATTATTAATGTGAAAGATTTGCATGTGCTTTTTATGATTATGGCCGACTTTGATGTCTTTGTGCCCTGCTTAGGGTTTCCACACACAATCCTAATTTCTTTACCAAGAGGGAAAAAAAAAAGAAACAATCTGCATAGGCCAAGTATAGGAAATGCGTTGAAGTCATTTCAATATAAAATGAAATGGCAACAATTATATCACTCCTTTGTTGCCAAGGGTAATCTGGGTGCTCTCAAAGGATGGAACGCTGGGGACTTGTTGAAATCACCATCACGAGAAGAGGAGCACAGCATCTCTTTGGAAGCCTGACTCTTCATTCTGCAGACCAGTGATTTCAGTATCACAGGACAGGAAAAATGGAGGCAAGCATTTTCAACACTAACTTCAATCACCGGCTGCAAATCAATACAGCTCGAAAACGGCCCTCCTCATCCTAAGCCTTCCAAAGACCTGGGTCCGACGTGCACGACTCCTCACAAAGATCACATTGTGTAACTCAGCACACTGATTCGAGTTGTACACAATGAGGAAGCAACCGGTGAAAACAGAACTTTTAGGTAACTCTCCCAAGTCAAAATCGATATTTCTCTGAAGAACAGAAAGGCAGAAAAACTGCTGAGATCTTATTTACATACGGGTGGCTCCCAATATAGGCCTGCCCCTTGGTTGAAAGAAGACATCAATAGTTTCTTTCAGGAAACCCACAGTATGGAGGGATGGGATGCAGATAAAAGATGTTCAGGGTTTGTAGGTCTTTTTAATTCCAGTTCTGCACATCCTCAGGGTAATCTCTATCATTGCCACAAGACCTGCAATATTTGAGGGCATCTATTTAAACAGTTGGTAGTATTGAGGGCTAGTTTAATACAGGCCTAGTTTTGGGGGCCAAGAATTCAGGTTTCTGGTTAGAGCAAGTGGAGAGGGGGTTGGCAGGGAGCATTCACAGAGATTAAGACTCTAGGAGGAGGAACAAGTTGGCAGGGAGCACAGTGAAGGAGAGTGTGGGATGCTGCAACACACAACCACAGACTGGACAGCTACAACAACACAATTACAAAACGAGACATCCAAGATGAAGGATTGGGGTGCTCGTTCCTTCCCAGAGCTGCGAGGGGAAACCTGTTCCAGACCTCTCTCCTAGCCTCGTGTGGTTTGCCAGCAATTCTGGCATTCCTTGGCTGGGAGAGCAATCACCCCAATCCCCACCATCATCTTCAGATAGTGTTCTCTCTGTGTGCCTTCATGCAGTCTTCCCTTTGGGCATGTCTATTTCTCTGGCCAAATTTCCTCTTTCATAAGGACACCAGTCACCTCAGGTTAGGGCCCCACTCTAATGATCTCATTTTACCTTGATTACCTCTAGATAGACCCTATCTGCAAATCAGGTTCCATTCTTCAGTAGGAGGGGTTAGGAATTCAACACATCCTTTGTGAGGGACACGATGCATCCTCTAACATCAAAGCATGGGAAGATGTCAAGGCCAGTTGTCATCATGTTACAGGTGCATATGCATGGGGCCTGAGATCACAAGACAAATTTGCACAAGAGATACAGAGTTGAGAGATGCATGTTTATACATCTATCATATATTTATCTGCTTTGAGGGGAATAGAGATTTGATGACCCGGCACTAGGTGAAAACGGCTGAAGCCACAGCAGGAATGAGAGCATCCCGAGAGAAGTTCTACTGTTTCGTAGGGAAGGGGAGCTAAGAAGAGAACCTCAGAACATCAGTACTGCAGAGACAGATGAGCAAAGAGGGGCTCACAGAGGCCGAAGACGACCCAGAAGGGCAACACTGCTGAGGCAAGGCCAACAGTCCGTAGGGATGGTTCACAATTATCTACCACTCCACAGCAAACTACCCAAAACACAGTGGCTTAAAAATACCTGCCATTTGTCACTTCTCACAGATCCATGGGTCGGGAGTATCAGCAGGCCTTGGCTGAGCAAGGCTTTCTGCACCAGGTGGCATCCACCACAATAACTTTCGTGATATCTCATTTGGGGAAGAGATGGTCTGTTGGGGTCTGAGTACTGCTTCCTTCATGTGCCTGGGGGCTGGGGCAGGGGAGGTGGCTTGACTCAGCTGCAATTGTGAGGCAGGGTGTCCACTCAGTCCTCTCGGGCATGTGGTCTTGGGTGGAACAGAGGGGCAGGCCCTCTCTGGTCCAAGTCTGTTAATACTTCCAGTCTCAGCAGAAGCAACCTTCAGCTCCAAGAATGACAGTGTGGGATGTCTTATACGAAAAGCAGGAAAAAATGTCATCAAATGTAGAAAAAGTGTTCTTACCACAATAAAAAAAAAATTCAATAAAATAATCCAAGTAAAATTCTTCAGTCCAGAATCTGGCAAATGCTAATCATCTATTATATGGTAGCAATGACTTAATCAGTTCTACAAGACTTGTTATTAAAAGCAATATACACATCCATTTTCCTCTCCCCAGAGGCATTTTGGCAGCTATTTTTATAAACCAGCATTATCTACGTCAAGGGTGGGCCGGGCATAAAGAGACTAAGTTTGATTCAATTCAAAAATGAAAAAGCTTTAAAAGTGGTGAGGACCTAGCTAGCTAGCTAGAAAGACCCTTAAAGAAAATCTGCAATTCCAGTTTAAGAAGACAATGGTATACTCCCCCTGAAAAGAAACAGATTTTTTTTAATGTTTATTTTCTGAAAGAGGCAGGGAGAAGGGGACAGAGGATCGGAAGCAGCTCTATGCTGACAGCAGTGAGCTCAATGTGGGGCTGGAACCACAAACCACGAGATCATGACCTGAATGGAAGTCAGACGCCCAACCAGCTGAGCCACCCAGGTGCCCCTGAAATAGGTTTTACCAAGAAACAGCAATGCTACAGAGGTCACTGGAGGTATGACATTTAAGTTATTTAGGCACGATGGTTATTCATAGCATCCATGTTACTTAAACATATTGGCTTAAAATGTTAAAACAACTCAGTTGCATACTATATATGTTTAAATATAGTTGACCCTATTTTACATTGTTAAATGTCAAATATTTTTAAAACTCAGGAATAAAAACATATAAAACTTGGCATCCAAGTGGGCACATAAGTACCCCTGCACTAAAAGCATTAAGTGTGCTCAGTGGTCAGGCCACAGGGCTGCCACATGAACTTCTTTTATCAGTATGCACGTTCTCCAGGACTTCCATATGAAGAGTTTATTTCATTCTAGGTCAGAATGGACCATTTCATCAGGATCCAGCTAAATGCAGGTGGTTACAATTTCCACCCAGGACTCAGCAGGAGGGTCAGCAGGTGGCTACAGCTGTCTCAGGAAACAGGTAAAAACACAACCCTGGATCCATCAAAGACCAAAGCACTTGAGATGACCCAAGAGTCCGAAGCATCTGGACAAAAACAAGACTATCAGAGACACAGGATGCTGGGACATAACAGGATGGCCAGGAAAAGGAGTAAATCTGGGATGGATTCCCACCTCGCAGCAGAACAGATGGGCCACAGAGAAAGAGCTAAGTCTGACAGTGACTGACACTGTCACTCGTCGGGGGAGGGGGGACGGGAGCAAGGTGCTCAGCCTCAGTCTCCCCACTGATCAAATGCAAATACCACGTAACCTTCTCACCCTGAGGTTGCTCCAGCAGCCTGGTTTCTGGACACCATCCTCTACAGAAGGTATTCTCATGGTCACGGCCATTGTGTAATTGTGTTTGATTCCAGTGGCCCTCTTAAAAACTACAATGCCCTTGTCCACCCGGGCCAGAATCCAGCTTGAGAACTATCACATCCTCCATCCCTCAGAGGAAGAAATCCCTGCATCTTGCCCTCAGCACCACCTGTCCCAGTTCTGCTTCACTGCCACCACCCTCCTGCAAAAAAGGCCTGACATGCAGTGGTGTGAAGACAGCACCAGTTTCAAGTGTTGACCACATCAGACAGTGGGAAGTTCACATACACTGCCATGATCATACAGAAATAAGATGTCTCCCCAACATGCCAAATGTGAGCCCCCTTCAAATAACCTTTAAAGGAGCACGGTTGAACACATAATTTCATCATGTGGATCAGAGGAGCCACACAACCCTGATATAAGTAGGTCCCCCCCAAACCAAAATTATATGACCACTGTGGAGAAACATTAATCCTAACTCAGCTTTTCAACAGCCTTACTTTTGAAGGCATAGCTGAGAACCTGAGTAAGAAGCTTGTTTGAGGCTCTGAGAAGAGCTGAAAACCAATTCACAGCAAGGACGCATAGAGAGATATGATAGGCTCAGGTTCTAGTATCAGAAGAAGCTATTGGCTGAGTGACCTGAAGCAAGCCTCCTAACTTCTCTGTGCCTTGCCGTGTTGTTGAGAAGGTTGGAGAAAAGGTAGGAGAAATATCTAGAATAAGAGCTGATGTAGTGAAGACCCCCACTGAATGCCAAGTACTATTATTGCTATTATAATTCCAGTAACTATTTTAATAGATTTTTTTCTTCAAGGCACAGAACTAAATTCCATCTAAAAAGATTTCTCTGTGAATTGCTTGTTAAATATCTGATGAGCCTTGGGGCGCCTGGGTGGCTCAGTCAGTTAAGCGTCCAACGTCTGCTCAGGTCATGATCTCATGGGTTGTGGGTTCGAGCCTCAAGTCGGGCTCTGTGCTGACAGCTCAGAGCCAGGAGCCTGCTTCAGATTCTATGTCTCCATCTTTCTCTGCCCCTCCCCTGCTCACGCTCTGTCTCTCTCACTTAAAAATAAACATTAAAAAAAATTTTCTTTAAATATCTGATGAGCCTCTAATATAGTCAAATATCATGGGGGGGGGAACAAATGGAGGTATAGGTGCTCCATTCTTGGACACATGAGAGTAAATCATTTTCTAAATTTTTCATCAAGCTGTAATATATCTTTTTAGGTCTATGACTTTGGCTTCCACTAAGGGAGAGCCCCTGGAAGGACCAGACCATGTGTGCACAGAGCTAGGAGGGTGCCCAGTACAGCACACACTAAAGCTCAGCAAAAAGCAAGGGGCAGGAATGGATAGGGGTGGGGGAGACATTCAAGTCAGAAATTCCCCAGAAAGAGCAGCATTATCACAGGCTGAGACAACCGATAGGCTGTAGCCAACAACAGCTTCTCAGTTCCTGAAAAGGCTAGTAAAACAACTTCTCTAGTTCAAAACAAAGAGAGTGGGTGATTTTTCACATGTGGGTTGAAGAGGGGTGGGCATTACGGTGACACATCTCTATATTCCATTCCCTCTTCACGTTCGCACACACCTATTATTGTCTGTATCTGTGAAAAACCTACAAAGCCCTTTTGAAAGCTGTTTTCTAACATTTTGGAGCAAACATCTCTGCAGTTTTCTATTTATCAAGCACCACTGCAGTTCTGGGCAAGTCAGAGAAGACAAGGCTGACAGAGGACAAACAGAAAAAAAAAGAAAAAAAGAGAGAATTCTTTCCCAAAAGTGATGCAGGAGGCGAACTGAACCCACTGGTTTCTCCCCAGTAAACCAGAAGGCAGCCCGATCACAAGGCCTTCTGCTAGTCTCACATCTGCCACCAAACACCTCAACGGTTGGGTTCTCTTTACATATCAGAAACAAATGTCTCTGATCAGATAAGGCAGCCCCTTTAACAGGCACCAATTATTTAGTCGATTAGAATTCTGTAACTACTGCCAAGTCCTTCCCGGGAACTACTTTATGATCTGGCCAACAGGACAGGAGCAATGTACAAATCAAAGGTGCCCAGAACGCAGCACATTCAGTAAGCCCAAGTTCATAACCTAAAACTCCTTCCCAGACATCACCAGCAGGCACCAGCAGAGGCATCCCCTCCTTAGCTCTCTGTCCCAAGGCTCTGTCCCCAGTAGGCCCACCTCCTCCAGGCAGCTAATGCCGCAGCCTCTCTCCAGCCTCTCTCCGCAAATGCCTGCTGGCCTCTCGGGTACCACGTGGCAAGGCCGAACACCACATCCTCCCTGCCAGCCCCCGTCACCAGCTTGACTTCTCAGCATCTATGAAAGATGCCCTTAGGGTCTGCTCTGAGGATCCCCCAAATCATTTACACTGTTGAAGAAGCCTCAAGGAGGCCACCTCCAAGAAGCTCCTGCACCAACCGTCTTCTTTGCATTCCCACATCTTCATCCAAGTTCGGACCTCTAAGGGTTCTGAAATAAAATCCCCCTGACCCCAGCATGTCCTCTGCTCCCCAATGCCTCCCTACACTGAGGCTGAGGGAGGCCCCCACAGTGCTGCTGCAGGAAATCTAGGGGCTGGTTCCCCTCCCATCACCACAGACCTCCTGGGGTCCTAGCCTCCACCTGTCTGGTCCAACACTTCTGTGCCTACGCCCTCCACTCCAGCCCAAAGCACCCACAGTCCCAGCATGGACTCCTGCTCCTACAAGGCCCTGCCCTCACCAATGCTCCCACCCTACTCCCCAAGGGCCACCTGGAGTTGGGCCTCGCTTGTGCCACCTAACTGCATGCTCTGCTTCCCCCCACCACCCTCAAATCTGAGCTCCTTGGAGGGAAGGCTAACTCTTACTTGGCCTCCACGCATGCCTCTCATGGTGCAGAGTTTTATGCACTACAGGCTTTCAATCAGTATTTGCCGAACGTACTGTCTCATCAATCAATATAGCATAATGTCTAGAGCAAGGGCCTCTGCAGCAACTGCAGATATCAGGTACTTCGTCTGTTGACAGCTTTATTTTGTGTTTCCACCACCCAAAGATATCCTTCCTGAAAAGAGGGTCCTGTCTACCAGTCCCCACTGTACCTCGGTATGTAGGACAGGATTTGGCCCCTGAGAGGCCCTTAGTGGATATTTTAAGTGAACGATATGTTTCTTTCTTTTTTACTTTAAATGTTTATTTATTTTTGAGAGAAAGGGAGCATAAGTGTGGGAGGGGCAGAGAAAGGGAAAGAGAGAAAGAATCCCAAGCAGGCCCCATGCCCAGCACGGAGCTCGACGCGGGGCTCAACCCCACAATCACGAGATCACAACCTGAGACTAAATCAAGAGTCAGTCTTCTAACTGACTGAGGCACCAACGCATACCAAATGATCTGCTTTCAAATCTCAGCTCTGCCACTGCATCACTTTGAGTAAATGACTTACTCTCTACATCTTCATCTTCATCCCCACGTCTGTAAAACAGGAGAATGGTCCAGGGTCATCTTAAAAAGCATCTCAGGGTGTCAATAAAGTAGTTCAGGACAAGGGCTTGGTATATAGCTGGACACAGGGAATGTCCATGGTGACCATCTGAGAGACAGGCTGGAATCAGCAATGTTCCCACCACCTCTTTCACCCTCCTGTTTGCTTTAAAGTTCTGGTCTGTTCGGTGTACCTTTTAGTGTTTAGGACTGGTCCTCCAGCACCCTCCACACTCCTCTCTGGAGGTATCCTCTGTCCCCATGTCCCTTCTCGTTCCCTTAGCTCAGGTCACACCCCACCCTCAGGTAGGTAGGTACACCTCCCTCATGGAGAGTCTGGAACACAAGAGGCCACAAGGACCACAGGCCGGGCTCCAGGACTTCGTTCACCTAGAATGCAACCTGCTGGCGTGTTTTCCTCCTGGGAGAACTGCAAGCCCAGGGAGAGACGGGTCTTCCACTGTGAGTCCGTCCCCCACCCTCCTGCAGGAGGGGAGCTGTGTACTGCCCAGACCATGTCTAGGGAACCTGCACCACTGTGGCCTCAGCTCACCCAAGTCAAAGCGTCCCACACTCTGGGGCCTCCTTCCACCTGCCGTACCTCACTGGTGCACACAGATGAGGCCACCCACCCTGCATCCGTCTCAGTAATACTAACTCAGCCCCAATTTAGCTTTTCCCATCTACCACCACAAAATCCACCTATTAACCAAGGTAAACTGCCAGGCGAGGTCAATTTATAATTTAAATCTGCACTGCATAATGCATAAGATATCTTCTTATAAATTATTCACCCACAAATTGCCATCTGGACGTTTGGGGAACTTGGGGGGACATTTAAAAGAGAAGCGGGCATTTGCCCAGCATCATGTCAGAAAGCAAAGAGCGCTGGCTTCGTTGTTGTTGCTGCTGTTTTATTCACCAGGAACCTGAGCAGATGGATTCCATTCCCCTCCTGCTAAAACTGCTGGCGAACTGAGCTGCGTGGTATCCAGCCAGGGGGTGGGGGCGGGGGCGGGGGCATGCAGCCCAGTCCCTCTCCCACCCCAGAGCCCCGTGCTAGGCTGCACTTCCACCAGAGCTACAGGGCACATTTATCACAGGAGTCCATTTTATCCCCCAACAACACAAAGGGAAACATCATCTACTGCTGACCTAGTAATTAGCAGAGACTTGCTTTCTTTTCCTCAAGTTGATACAAAGAACTGATTTTTGCTCACCCACAGCTCAATCTTCCTGAAGGAAGTGCCCCCAGAAAAGGGAATAAGAGCTTAGACTGCAACCTATTCATCGAGTTTGGCATCTGACAATGGTACACACATCTTTCTCTTAGGCCACTGAGCTGAATCCATCCATTCGATTAATCATAAGTGAACATCTAGTGCTATATCAAAGTACTGCACTGTTTGCTGGGGACACAGAGATGAGTAGAACACACTCTCTGTTATGATGGACTTCACAGACCACAGGGTAGGTGCTCGTGCAAACGTCTACAAAACAAATGAGCCCTCGTGCTCGCTTTGTTCTAGGCATAGTCTGAGGAGATGAGAACTGTATCTAACGGCTCTGTTTCAGATCAGTGGTGATGTACAAGTGTCTATTATGGGTTCTGCTTGTGGAGGAAGAGGGCCAATGAAGATTGCACAAAGAGATGCCTGAGCTGGGTCTTGAGGGATGAGTAGGAGTTTGCCAGGCACACAGGGAGAAACGACATTCTCAGAAGAAGGACCGACATATACAAAGGCCCCCAGTCACACAAGTGCATGCACATAAGGGGGAAGAGCAAATGGACTTACATACATAAATGCATGAAGGGTCAGGGGCAACCCTGAGTGCTCTGGTCAGGCAGGCTAGCTATGGGTTATGCCACTTCATCTGTGACTAATGACTCTCACAGAATCTTTGTGACGTTGAAAGGAAATGGGATTTATTTCTTTCTTTCGTAACCGAATACTGAGAACCCTTGTTGTCACCTGTCCTCATCCTCTGTTAATATGCAGAGTAAACCATTAGGACTCCAAGGTACCATGCTGTTTAAACAGGTCTTCCTGGGAACCAAGAAATCATGGCCAGACTCACCTCATCCTAAGATGCAAATGAGGAAAAGAAGAGAAACTTTAGCTTCTGCCAAGGCCTCTGGAGCCCCACTTCCTTTCTGATGACCGGAGCAGTCACTGCAAATCCTGAAGGGTTTTCTACGTACAAGTCAAAGAGCAACAAGTAACCAGATGAAGCTGCTCAGCAGGAAAGGGCAGGGTGAAGGGGCTTCGTGGCTGAAGCTGTGTGTCCATGAGAAATATCACAGGGCAATGACTAAGACCAGTCATGCTCCCAAGGTAAACATCTCTTTATCTTCCTTCACACCTACCCAGTGTGTCAGTATAAGGAGCTGTGTCCAGGTCAAGTTCAGCCAACATCATTGCCTAAGTGACAGAAGGGACCCAGTGTATATCTAGGGCACCGCTCATCTGCCCTTCATCTATACAACACATCTACTTAGCTCTGTTCACTTTCACCTAACAAATCAGATACACAGATACATATGTAGGTAGGTGGGTAGACAGACGGCTTTCGTTGCCAATACTATCTCCCCAGACAATCCTAACTTTCTACCAGCCATGGAATGGTTGAAATGGAATCTGTCCAGCAGGTTTTCAGCTGTTTCCCCCACAACCTCAATGCCCCAGGAGGTTGTGTATTTAAGAGAAATTTTGTTGTTTTTTTAATAAACCATTTATATAAGAGTTTGATATTCTTTGGCTAAACTCTTTCTGAGACCGTGTTCAAATAGATTAAATGCTCAAAACTGTGAAGGCTTTTTCTACGCCTCCTGGACAAAATTTCAAGACTTACATGATCAAATCAAGAATCCAGATATCCTGAACTCCAATTTAATAGGCACTTTCAAAGGGTACTGGTAGTATGAGCTCATCGCAAAGCCTACAATATGGGAGAATGGAAGACAGCATCTTTAAAGTATCATTTCTGGGATGAAGGCTAAAAGTTGTCTATCACAGCCAGTTATCCTCAAAAGAAGCCCAAATAAAGCAATCCCACTAAAGGGCCAGTGGTTTAAGACCTATATAGAAGCGATCTTTTAAGTGTCCTGTCCTTAGGAAATGCAAATTCTCCCTCTAACTGGGACATAAGACCCTCTAAGAATAAAACCCTGGGTTACTTTGCAGTAGTAGGACTGTATCTTAGAAAGCAATCCAGGGAGTGAACTAGAAATTTACTTTTGGACAATAGTCTCGGTTAATTCTAAGATACTTTTCTGACGTTTCATCATGAGGACCTTTTCACAGATACCTCTGTCTCTGATTAAAGACCAAGACAGGTGATCCAGAGCATACAAAACCAATTAAGAGAGTTAATACACAGGATTTTGAACTTGGAATCAAAATTAGCTACTATATCAATAGAAATTAGAGCTTCCATTATTGAGTGCCTACTGTGTACCAGGTGATAGGTCAAGGACATATTCTCTGGAATGTAATCTAACAAGCAAACCCTACAGGGTAGCAAGAACTCCTACTTTGTACAGATGAAGGTGAGGAAATACAAATTTTGTTACTTCCTGCAGGCCTTCGTTAATGAAAACTCATTTTTTAAAAAATAAAACACTGCATTCTACACTAAGGAGCAAATATAGTCAGCATTCTTATATGCTTGCCCAACTGAGATAAAAAGCCAAAAAGAAATACATACACAGATAGTTTGTGAATTGGGTATTTTTTCTTCTGTGATGGACATAATGCAGCATCAAGCTGTCCTGACATCACATATACATCTATGTGGCTGCCCTGCTCCCAGCTGGGAGGTGCCTGTGACCCACAAATTCACCCTGCAGAGACCCCCATGGGGACAAATGTGCAAGTACTCACAAGTCTGTCCTGGAATGTCTGAGGAACAAAAAGGGCCACTTCCATTTGAATCACTCAGAGACAATTTCAGAAAATCAGCAATCAGGGTCACCCTTCCCCTGTGGCACATGCCCCACTCTTAGGCCCAGCTCAGCTGTCAGACATAAGTGTGTAAGACTCCAACCACCATCAGTCTGTCACAACGCTCACTTCTCTCACAGTCCCTCCGGGAAACATGTAAAATCAGACACACAGACACAAGTGAGACAAAAGGGGGAAGAAAGTGGGCATCTGTGTGTTCAGAACTCTGGAACAGGCCTGGGACTGAGTTTTGCCATTGCTGACAATGTGTCATCACCTCTTACAAGGCAGGCAGCCTTTTCAATAGTCATATAAGGATCACCTGGACTCACCTGGGTCTTGAGCATTTTTCAAAGTCACCAGAAAGCAAAGTGGAGCGGTGACTTCTCAGCAGTACTGCTGAACCTTCAAAAAGCAAGAGCATCTCCAAACACCACCCATCCTAGGATGTGTCCTTAACTGTAGGGAAGAGATTCCATGTGGAACACTGCAGACTATTTCAGGAATAGGTTCAACATTTCTAAATGAGTCTGACAGCTTTTATCTCTGCAGTATCTCCCTCTAATGCTAAAGTGTGCCATGCTAGGAAGAGTCTTGATAATAACACTGTACAGCAATATTTGTGGTTATGCTACCCATGGTAACTACTAATTTCCTGTCCTTATTTCCCATTCAAGTGCACATTTCTCAGAGGACTGTCTACATAGGCTCATACTACAGGTCTGATGACCATTCCAAAGAGAACGTATGGTCAGGATTCCTCAAGTTTCTCCAAAAAGATAACCACAGAGACTACAATTAGCTTCCTCAGGAAAGCCATTCCACACTGACCCTTCTTCATATGTTCCTACATATCCCTTCCCTCACATCAAAGCAACATTATATGATGTTTGTTATGGGTTGAATGTGTTCCCTCAAACTTCCTACATGGAACCCCTACTCTCCAATGTGATGGTGTTAGGAGATGGGACCTTTTGGGAGGCAAAGAGGCTCAGATGAAGTCATGAGGGTAAAGTTCCTGGGATGAGATTAGCACTCTTATAAGAAGAAGAGGGGTGCCTAAGTGTCAGACACTTGACTTTAGCTCAGGTCATGATCCCAGGGTTATGGGAATGAGCCCCGCATCAGGCTCCACGCTGAGTATGGAGCCTATTTGAGACTCTCTCTGTCTCCTTCTTCCCCTCTCCCCTGCTCATGCACTTGCTCTCTCTCTAAAAAAAAAAAAAAAAAAAAAAGGAGGAGAAGGAAGAGGAGGTAGAGGAGGAAGAGGAGGAGGTGGTGGATGAGGAGGTGGAGGAGGAGGTGGAAGTGGAGGGGATGGAGGAGGAGATGGAGGTAGAGGTGGAGGAGGTGGAAGAGGTAGAGGTAGAGGTGGAGGGGGAGCGGGTGGAGGGGGAGGTGGTGGAGGTAGAGGGGGTGGAGGAGGTGGACGAGGTAGAAGTAAGGGTTGGAGGGGGAGGGGGAGGAGGGGGTGAAAGGGGAGGAGGAGGGGACGGAGGAGGAGGCGGAGGTAGAGGTGGATGAGGTAGAGGTAGAGGTGGAGGTGGAGGTAGAGGTGGAGGGGGTGGAGGTAAAGGTGGAAGGGGGGAGGGGGGTGGGAGGAGGGGGAGGGGTGGAGGGAGGGAGGGGGTGGAGGGGATGGAGGAGGTGGAGGTGGAGGAGGAGGAGGTAGGGGAGGTGGTAGAGGATGAGGAGGGGACATCAGACCTCCTTCACTCCACTATACGAGGACACAGGGGAAAGGCAGCAGTGTGTAAGCAGGAAGACCATCCTCACCAAGACCCAACGATGTGGGCGCCCTGATCTCAGATTTCTAGCCACAACTGTGACAAATAAACATTACTGTTCAGACCACCTAGTCTACGGGAGTTTGTGGCTGCAGTCTAAAGGAAGACGATGTCATAATGATCAATCTCTCTCTCTCCTCTCTGTTAGACCATGATCTCTGTAAAGGGAAGGATGGGGCCTATTTATGCTCACCCCTGCATCCCTGGCACCTAGCACATGGTTTGGGATGTAAGAGGCACTAGGGACATACGTGTGAGGTGGGTGGTTGCACACACGTCTGGACGGATGGGTGAGTGGATGCACACATACGTGCAGAGATCAAAATTATGGTTCTGAAGAGCATTCATTGCTGGAGGAAATGGTTTGACAAAATAAGTAAAAATGAAGAAAATAAAATTATATAAACAATGTGATTTCAATTATGTAAACATTTACACATGATTAGGAACCTGGAAGGAAATATGCTAAAAATGCTAATAATGGTTATCTCTGGGTGGTACGATTAGGATTGATTGTTGCAGTTTTCATTCCCCATGTTTCCATAAATTGCATGTATTACATTTATAATCCAAAATAAGATTACATTTTTAAAAAGGAAATTGCTAAGAAGGAGGAAAAAAATACCTGTTTTGGATTTTCTTCTCTAAAAGCAGGGCAGAGAGGTGCCTAGGTGTCTCAGTTGGATGAACATCTACCTTAGGCTCAGGCCATCATCTCACTGTGAGTTTGAGCCCCACATGGGCTCACTGATATCAGCACAGATCTCACTTCATATCCTCTGTCCCTCTCTCTCTCTCAAAAATAAATAAAATATTAAAAAAAAAAAAAAAAAAGCAGGGCAGAGAGACATAGGGTGGCAAAGTCAAGACTTGGGTGGATTCACATCCCCAGAGTAGGAGCTCACATATCTCCCCATTTCCCAGAAGCACAAAGGATCCTCACACATAATCTCTACTCTTGCTCAGATACTTTCACGATGGACATTCCTGTGAGGTGTTGTTCTGGCCTCAACCATTTAGAAAGAAGGGCTGTGCACAGGTACAGGTCAACGAAGTGTCCCCTTTAGTGACAGACCAAAAACTACGAGGAAGCATCAGACAAGGAGAACAAGGCTAGGGAAAAAAATGTGACCTAATCTTAAGAGCCATGAAGACCAAAACTAAGGGAATCACACAGACGTTCAACAAGCAACTGAAAAGTTTCAACCAAAGCTTTACGCACAGAAGAAGGTCATTGCTTTAAAGGTACTTCTTTAAGAAGGAGAAGGCCTCACATTATAGGTAATGACACCAAGTGTAACAACAGCAGCTACCATTTGCTAAGGGTATGACATGGGCTGGGCAAGCCTGGATTGTAAAGGGTACAGGCCGTATTATCTCTGTCACCATACTCAACTCAACAAGTGAAACGCAAAAGCCACAGACAATACACAAGAATAAATACTGGTTGGGGCACCTGGGTGGCTCAGCAGGTTAAGCATCGACTCTTGATTTCGGCTTCGGTCATAATCCCAGAGTCATGGGATCAAGCCCCACATTGGGCCCTGCACTGAATATGGATCTTGCTTAAGATTTTCTCTTCTACCCCTCTCCCCACCTCGCTCTCTTTCTCTCTCAAAAACAAAAGAAGAATAAACACAGTTGTGTTCAAATAACTCTACATATGAAACAAACAGCAGACCAGAATTGGCCCAAACACTACAGCCTGCCAAGAATTAAACTAACACACCAGGCAACGTTAAACCCCTGATTCCTACAACCCTCAAATGGGGAAACTGAGGCTCAGAAAAACTATGTCACTAGCCCAGGCTATGCTGTCAAAAAGTGGCATGACTTGACTCATCCCCATGCCCCGCTAACTCTAAAGAGCCCACTCTTTAACATCCTTGTGCCAGCATCCTGCTGAGTATGGGGACCCAGGGATAAATAAGAGTCAGACTCTGCCTTCTAAAATGTCTGAGTGAAGATGGGCATCTGCTCCAGAGGTACTTACTCAACACCCCTCCCCAATATAAGTATGTCCCAGCAGAATTAAAGAGGTGCCAGAAACACTACCATCCACGGCACAGACACACAAGTTAACCTAATTCCTCGACAAAAGGGTTTTACACTCTACACAAGGACTCTGCTAGAAAGTGAGCTCACTTGGGCTTTTGATTACTCGGTTACACGTCTCTGAGTCCTGAGTGCAGACACTGACAGACAAGACACAGCATGAGGAACCCCTACCAGAAAGTCACTGCCCTGGGTGACAGTTCAGCTTCATGGGTAAGAGTGTATCACCTTCCCCTCCAGATGGACCTGGCTGGGATTCCTAGCTCTGTGTGACCTTGGGCAAATAACCTAAGCCTCAGCCCACTCCCCTGTAAATGAAAGTTCGGAATCTCCTCCATCTTGGGGCTGTTAGGAGACAACATCGGGGTAGGGGGTGCAGAACCTGCAATTATTTTGTCCATTATCGTATCTGCAGTACCAGGCACATAAAATCAAGGGCAGAAAGAGAAATTAAAAGGGAGACTTTCAGGAAAAAACTTAACTCAGCAGGAAAATAAGTAAGACTTATCTTGTGAAGAACTTCCCAATAAAGAAGTCTAGCACTGGAAACACGGACAGCTGTCTTGCAGAGCAAGCCGCCCTGAGATGCACAAATCCACCCTCCTAGTGAGCCCAGGAGGCCCTTTCCTGCCGCTGGATGCACAGAGAGGATAGAGCACAGCTTGTTTACCTCTCCCAACCTGAGATTCCCAGACCCTGGCTCTGCCTCCAGCATGGTCCCTCTGGCCCCCTGTGGCTCCTGCATTTCCCTAAGCAGCCCACCTCCTGACCTAGAATAAACTCTGACCTTATGAACCTCCAGCAAACAGGAGACAGGATGGCCAGCCTGCCCCCCACCCCTCTCCCACAGGCGTCTCTGGGGGCTGCCTAATGGGAGAAGGATAAGGGTTAAACATGAAGATTCACAAGGGGCCTTCCTGAGGCAGAAGCACCATCTGCACACCCGTGGCTCCATCATCAGCTGTAATGCTAGAAGCCAGGGGGTGGGAGCCTGGGGGTGAGGAACAGTGGTGTTTTTTGCAACTGCAGTGTCCCAGGGACCACAAGGCTAAACAGGCAAATGATGTCATTTTATCCTTAGGGCAATCCTGAGAGGTAGATATTTTCATTCACATTTAAAAGAGGGAGCCGTAGCTCAGACAGTTTGTGTCATCAGTCCAAGGGACAAATTCAGGGGACAAATCCAGGTCCAAGGGATAGATATGAGTTCGAGGGCTCTCCACCTCACTTTCACCCAATGGCCAAAGCACTGGGTTGTCCTTGCACCCCTCACCAAGCCCGACTTGCACTACTTTCCGGTTGCTCACTAAACGCCAGCCACAGTAGCCTCCTGTCTGTTCCAAGAGCCTGCTGTTCCCCTTCCCTGCAACGTTTTCACCCCTTCTCTTTACCTGGCTAACACCTGTTCAGCCTGTGGCTCTCAGGTCAGTTGTCACTTGCCAGGAAGATTCCCTTGGCCACCAGCCTCAGCAAGAGCCTAGGTTAACCCTCCACCTTCCTCACTGTCTCCTTTATTGTGACCCTGGATCTTTCCCTCACAGCAAGTGCAACCCAGTGGTAAGGTGGAAGATACTGGTTTATGGCTTGTTTCCCAAACAGGACAGTGGATTTCAGGAAAGACAGTAACTGTGTCTGTCCTTTACACTACTAAACACAAGTACTTCCCACAGTGCTTGACACATAGGTGTTCAACTGTATCTGATGAAGGAAGGGAGGGAGGGGGCAGGGACTAACAAGTGAACAAACCACCACCCATACACATTCGCCAGGCATTTCGGGAGGCCCAAACTCCTCTTCCTTGAGTTTACCACAAGCATTAATCACGCATGCACACACATACATAATTTACCACCCATGCTAAGCTCTGGCAAACCAAGATTACAAAACACCCACCACTCATTCCAGGAGATAGCAGACCCCTACCCTGCAATTTCCATAATGAACCTTGTGCATGTCATTTCTAGATGCTATTGCCACTTTGGCTTTTCTGCCCCTGCTACTCAAGCAACCTGATGGAAGAATCCATATAAAGCCAGGAAAAGTGGACTGTATTTTTTTTTTAAGGTTTTTATTTATTTCTAGGAGAGAGAGAGAGAGACAGTGTGAGCAGGGGAGGGTCAGAGAGAGAGGGAGTCACAGACTGAAACAGGCTCCAGGCTCTGAGCTGGCAGTCAGCACAGAGCCCGACGCAGGGCCCGAACCCACGAACAGCGAGATCATGACCTAAGCGAAAGTTGGACGCTTAACCGACTAAGCCACCCAGGCGCCCCAGTGGACTGTATTTTTTATAAAGCACTGGGTGAGGGGCACATATGCACAGGTCTGCAGTATATAAGGAGCTTTTACAAAAAGGTCTCACAGGCCAGACAATACATGACAGGCAGATAGTAGGGTAAATTCACCCTCTTAGTCAGGGATGATGCATAAGAAGGGCAAAATGTGGGCCCTCCCTGCCCAGGGCCTGTACTGTTTGGACTCTGCCCATCACTTTGATACCTATAGGATCAGGCAGGGTTTCAGAACCAAGGCTTGGAGCAGGAGGTACGCAAAGCTGGGTTCAAAGTGTGGCTCCACTGCTTACCACCATCTGCATGGCCTTACATCTCCTCTGTAAAATGAGAGTAATACTAGGTCCGCCTCCAACAAGCACTGTTGGGATGAGGCAGCTTAAATGCAGGCAAACTGCTCATATGAGCTTGCTGCCTGACCACTGTCACATCATCTGCCCCCTACGGAATGTGAGCTACTCAATGGCAGGAATCAGGTGAGCTTCTGCTTAATGTCCAAGCACCCAGCATAGGTCCTGGCACACAGTAGGGCCTCAGGTCATGCTTTGGATGAATACACTTATCCAAGCTTATCCATGTGTGCAGAACACCCAGCTTGCAGCGGCCACTCTGCTGCTCAGTAGCCCCCTCTTCTCTGGGTGTGGTTCTCACCCCAGGGGTCTCTGCTAAGACTCTCCAGAAAGCAGTGCTGTGACTAGCAAGCAGGTTTGGGAGAGCCTCAGCCTTTTCCTTCATGAACACAGAGGAGTCTCTGGCCAACCAGAAGTCACTGTGGTTTCTCCCCAGCCCTCTGCATAAAGCCTGGGTTCAAAGGCTCACCCTTCAAGGCAGAGTTCTGACCTTCTCGAACTTTACCTATTGAATCAAGGTTAGGAGAAATTCTAGAATCTATTCAGGAATTGACAGAAATGGATAACCCCTCTTCCCTGAAAGCAAATTTTCTCTCTTTAAGTAAGGGACTCTGAGACATCTCCTTAAAAAGGAACAATATTGGGCATCTGGGTGGCTCAGTCAGTTAAGTGCCTGACTTCGGCTCAGGTCATAATCTCAACATTCATGAGTTCCAGCCCTGCATCGGGCTCTGTGCTGGCAGCTCAGGGCCTGGAAACTGCTTTGGATACTGTGTCTCCCTCTCTCTCTCTACCCCTCCCCCGTTCAAGCTCTGTCTCTCTCTGTCTCTCAAAAGTGAATAAATGTTAAAAACAAATTTTTAAAAAAGGAACAATATTAGGGCAAACCTTCCTTTTTAGGGTCTTACATAATAAGCTAAAATCTTCCTTTTTTTTAAATTTTTTAAATGTTTTATTTATTTTTGAGAGAGAGAGAGAGAAAGCATGAGCAGAGGAGGGTCAGAGAGAGAGGGAGACAAAGAATCCGAAGCAGGCTCCAGGCTCTGAGCTAGCTGTCAGCACAGAGCCCAACGTGGGGCTTGAACCCACGAGTCATGAGATCATGACCTGAGCTGAAGTTGGACGTTCAACCAACTGAGCCACCCAGGCGCCCCTAAAATCTTCCTTTTAAAACACAAATTGCTGAGCAATTTGCCTCCTAATCTATTCACAACTCAGTCATTCAAGCCCTAGAATAATTCTCCCATAATTCATGTTAATCATTCTACCCTCATAATATGAATCATCTGTTCAACAGAAACTTTAACCAAGATGGGCAAGAGCCACTGGATCTTGCTTTCAAAATCTCTCCAGAGCTCAGAAGGTTTTCTACTATTGACAGAAAAGTTACTGTATTTTTAGCAAGCACTTTAAATATTACTCATGCAATCAAAGCTGTTTTCCTAACTCAACCTATACAGTTTTCAAACATGTAATACAGTTGACCTTATTAAATATTCCGTATTACCACTTACACATAGCGACATATAAAAGTACAGCCCTCAAACTTCTGGTACCACTTGTGAAAAGGGAATCCTCATGAAATGCCCCAGAGGGAACAGCAAAGGCTCTGAGTATGCCACAGCTTGCCATCAAGTGCCACAGGCGGCAAAGACAAGGTCGTGTCCCCAGGAGAGCTTTTTGCATAGAAGTCCCGTAGGCAGGCAAACAAAAATCTGGGTTTCCTGCACTTTCATCAAGAAATCTACCAAACTCTCTAAAAATACTCTCCAAGAGCTCTAAGGACAAGATGGTATCTTTCTTCCAATGCTCCCAAAATTCAGGATGTCACATGGGTAGCAGGACAATTATAATGTCTTCAAAATAGAAAACTTGAAACTGTCTCATCAAAATCTATAAGCTAGATAATAATGCCACAAATAGCTCCCATTTATTGAACACTTGCTACCAGGTATTGTGCTAAGTGCTATAGAGATTTAAGATCTTTAATCCTCACGGCAATCCTGGGAGATAAGCACTATCATCTTCAAGAACAAGACACAGATGTTAACAAACTTGCCCATGGTGACTCTACCAAAAAGTGGCAGAGCCAAGCTGGGAGCTGGGACCTTTTGGATTCCAACACCCATGCCCTCAATACTTACACCAAGCTGGCCTAGAAGGTCAAGGCTCGAGTCCCCTCCAGCCCCACCTTAGTGTGCAGGGGTTAATGCCATTAACCACCTGTCAAGTGTCAGAATAGTTCAGATCTTTGGGCAGGTTGTGGAGTAATGCAGAGACATCAGTGATTAAGTAGGAATTTAATTAGAAGCAGTTGAAACAGGAAGTCCATCACAGCCTCCACAGTCAAAGTCCAGAAAAGAGCCAGAAGGGAAAGGGCAGAGATCTAAGAAAAGGTGAAAACTAGGGACAGAGATGCTCCAGATAAATGTGGACCAATTGTCTCTGCAAAACAAGAAATCAGACCAGGTAGGGGGCACCTGCCTGGCTCAGGCACTACAGTGTGTGACTCTTAAACTCAGGGTCATGAGTTCAAGCCCCATGTTGGGCATGATGACTACTTAAAAAAAAAAAAAAAAAAAGGAAAAGTCAGACCAAGTAAATGAGGGCCTGAATAAGCAAATGATGGTGGTTGCAATTTTTAAACACCAGGCCTTAGAGTGCTAACATTGCTGAGCCAGAGATGACACAGAGACAGGGAGAGTAAGCCCTCTAACAAATGAGACAAATGTCAATGATTCTATACTTCCAGTGCTCTCATTTGTTTTGTTTGTTCATTTTTTCATATCTTTTAAAGCAGATTCAGGGACCCTGGATAGTGCAGTAAGTTGAGCTTTCGACTCTTGATTTCCATTCAGGTCATGATCTCACAGTTCTTGGGTTTGCACCCTGGATGGGGCTCCACACTGAGCATGGAGTCTGCTTGGGATTCTCTCTCTGCCTCTCTCTCTTCGTCCCTCCCCTGCTCAAGTACATGCTCGTGCACACCCTCTTTCCCAAAATAAATAAACATTTTTAAAAAACGACAGCTTTATGACCTTCTTCTCAAGACACTACTTGAATTGGAGTAAATACCTGATCCTAGAAGACACACTCAGTAGCTTGGGATAATCTGGCTAAATTCTCCCTCAAACATCTGTACCTAACAGTCACAATACTGGGGTCAGCTACTGATGGACTTTGAACCAGACGGTGCTATGGAGCTCTGGCTGGGACAACTGCATTCAAGCACAAACATACTAATCAACAGGCAGTTGACAAATTCAGTTTCTTTAAACTACTACCTAGTGAAGAAGCAGAATAAACCAGTTAAGCCAAAGCAGGGATGAGGGAGGTAGATTACATTACACTTTAAGCTAAAGTTACAACTGTGTGAAGTGCCATAAAGGAGGGAGCATGGGGCCCTGTGGCACCTGTGAGCTAGTCTGGGGGTCTGAGAAGGCTTCCTTAGGAAATGAGACCAGAAAGAAGAATGGGAGCTACCTGGGCAGAGATGAGAGAGCATGGTTCAGGCAAGGAGAACAATACAGGCAAAGGCCCTGTGCAATCCAAACAAAGGCAGCCAGGCTAGGGAGCGGTGTGCAAATGGACACCCAGAGCACCCAACACAGCTCCAGGGTGACCTCACACCATGATAAACTCAGGTTGGACCCAGGTTTAGGACCCCTGCCATATGAGACCCTTTGTCTCAGGAACCCCCTTGGGCTGATACCCTAGGTGTCTCCGTCTTATTGCCCCCCAAAACCTTCTGTCCCTGCTTCTCCCCGTGGGCAACCCCCCCCCAACAATGGCATACAGGACAGCGTGTTCCAGAGAAGCATGTGGTCTGCTCCCTTATTAATCTTGCTGTATCTTATTAAAATGGCCTGGTGCCTGCCTGGTGTTCTGCACAGAGCAGCAGGGTTTATGCAGCAAGCGGCAGCTGGGTGAGCTGTATTTCATTTCTTTTGTGTTAGAGAAATGACCTAGATGCTGCTCTGTACAACGGACTCGCACTTGCAGGCTTTAACCCTTTCTTTTCCATCCAGCTCAGTGTGCAGGTAGTAATGCAGGTGTGAGCAGACAGAGTGCAGCCAGCTGAGGTGACAAGCAGGGGGAGTGCCTGGGGACTCTTCCAGATGGCCAAGCCAGTGCCCTCCAAATGGGAGAGAGTCTCTGGGGAGGCCAGCAGCAGCAGAGACTTCTCTGGGGACCCCTGTTTGCAGGGACTAGGACACAAGTCATGAGTGAAGGGGGAAAGTGAGTGACTTGCATGCTGCCCCCTAGCTGGGCCAGCCACTTCTTTCTTCATTAGTTCCCCTCCCAGAGTGTGACCACTTTCATTCCTCCCCTTCATTCAGTCACACTGCTGGTGTCCATTCAGTGGCTCTTCTACACATGCTCTGTGATAGGTCTGGAAGAGATCCTCCCAGGGAGACTCATGATCCCCACAGATGCGGAGAGAAACCAGGGAGCCAAGGCCACAGACCACTACCCCACACTGCCCTGGGGGTGACTGGCTGGGAAGCTCGTATAAGCTTCTCATACTGGTAAAACAGAATGAGGACCACTGTCTTGGTCAGCTTGGGCTGCCACAACAAAATACCAAAGACTGGGTGGCTGAAGCAAAGGGAATGGATTTCTCATAGTCTGAGAGGCTAGAAGTCCAAGAATAAGGTGCCAGCGGATTCATTCTCCTGGGGAGGTCCTGCTTCCTAGCTGGTAGATAGCCACCTTCCCGCTGTGTCCTCACACAACAGAGAGGGAGAGGCAGCAAGCTCTCCGGCATTTCTTCTCGAAAGACACTAACTAATCCCATCATGAGGGACTCATCCTGAAGCCCTCATCTAAACCTAATTACTCCCCAAAGGACCCACAAACAAATAGCATCACACTGGCGGTTAGGGCCTCAATATATAAATTTTGGAGGCACGCAACTTATTTCACAGTAACCACCAACCTCGCAGGACCACATGAAGACTGAGAGCCAATGGGAGTTCTTGTTAGCACAGAGCTTAGCCCATGCAAATGCCCTGTGACGGTGGGTCACCTCTCCCTTGCTTATTCATGTGGCAACTAACACAGGGATGGTGTCTTGTGCAAATGGCAGGTAGAATCTGTCATCCAGTCTCTATCCTGCCTTTTTCATGGTACTCCAGATTCTGTACTCCACCCTCTTCGGCCCCCACCTCCCTCTGCCAAGCCAGAGCGTGACTTGGAATTGAACTTTTTCCCTCCAGGGGTATGAAAGGAAACTGAAAACACAAGAGATGTGATTAAATGCTGAGCTGGTCATCATGCCAAAGCTGACACTCACACGTGGACCAAGTCCGGTACTTTTCTACCTCTTAATCAAGTCCCTGCTGGTTAGAAAATGCAATGAACATCAATGAGAACAAATGCTAATAAGGTTCTAACAGGCATTGGATGTCAAGAGGTGAGGAATGAGCCTTGCATATTTTGACTGAAAGGGGGTCAAAGAGGAAATAATCGGGATACTAAATAGAAATCTTTTATTCAGGAGGAACGGCTTCCCTGAAAGGCAGCTGCTCCAATCAGTGACACTCATTCATTAAAGAATGTGCTTCTCAGGGACCTGCGGCAAGAGAAACACCCAGCTCAGTGACATGTATCTTTCTGGCATTTAACGAACGTGGTAGCCAGCAAATTTATATCAGGCCTAAGAAAAAGATAAGGTCCTTTCTCGACACACCCAGTCATTAGACTTTTAAGCTGTCAAGAAATTTCTCCAAAAAAAAGAAAAAAAGAAGGAAAAAAAAAAACCACTGTGGCCTTGGAGACAGTCTATCAAATGCCTCCTTGAAACTACAATGCCAAAGTTAATGCATTTGTCAAGTGTCCGGGACAACATTTTCCGCTACCTCTCCGGGGTCTTGGCAAAGAAAACCTTGCTGGTGAATAGGCTTCAGGTCCACGGAAGAACGCTGTGAAACGTTTCTCACTGAGACAAATAGACAGCCCAGAGCTATATGGCCCTCACTGCTCATACTGTTGTTACCTGGCCACGGCACGTTGTTGGCCACCATGCACTTCACTGTGGCTCCAGAATCAGCCAGAGGATTCGCAACCATTTTCTGGCTTTCTGTGCCTTCAGACACACAGCCTCTCCAACTCCTCAGACATCCTGAAATACCCAGTCTGCTGCTGCTCTGGGTTTCCTGATTAAGAGAGACTTGCTTTGAGTGCTAACGAGGCAGAATAAATAGTGTTGTAACTTCAGAACCAGACCTGGATTCAAGGCCCATCTCTGTGATATGCTGTGAAAGTTGGAGTTTGTTCTTATGCGAAATACTGGCTTTCTTGCAAACTGGGGAGGTCAACAGTATGAAAAGCGCTTAGCACAGCGCTAGGCATATGGGAAGCACTTCAGAGACGCTAGCTATTATATAATAGGTTTCATTAAAAAATGGAATTTTCCCTCTGATACAACAAAGTAGCTAGGTAAAAAAAAAAAAAAAAAGAGCCTCAAGGGATTCTGCAAAGTGGGTTGCAATAAGCCATCACCCCTTTAGGTAACAGGTTTACCACGACTTGTACAACCAGCCTTCCATTAGAAACACAAATGGGAAGTCAAGAGGAAAGGAATCCTCAGGAACACTGCAGAGCCCTACATCATACATAACTGCTTAGAATGAAGGAGAGGAGTTTACCTGGAACTCTACCAAACCCAGAGGTCTCCAACTCCAAATCCTGTCCCCTTAGCTTAGATTTCCATTCGCGATGAAGAGATGCTGATGATGGCGACAGCCCCTACAATTCCGTGAATGCTTACCACATGCCTAGCGCCAAACTAAACACCTCCGTCTATTTGCCCAGCCTCACAACAATTCCTGAAGAAATGGCTATTATGATCCTCAGTCTGGATCCGTGGTGTCCCAGAGAAACGTCAGGGGAAATACAAATGTGAGCCATGGATGTCGCTTTCATTTTCCAGCAGACACACAAAAAAGTAAAACAGAGGTGATACTAATCTTAATATTTTATTGAATCCAATGTATCCAAAATATCATATCCACATGTCACCAATATTTTTAAATATTAATGGTCTGGGGGTTTTATGTGTATCTCACACTCAAAGCATATCTCAGTTCAGATTAGCCTTATTTCAACTTCTTAGGGGCCACACGTGGCTGGTGGTCACCATACTGGACCACACAGGTCTAAAGAATGAGCAAAAGACAGGAAGATGCTTTGTCCCACATGGCAGTTGGCCCAGAGCTAAGCTCTTAGCTACCATGCTCTCCTGCCTCTTATCTCGTGAATCCATTAAGCCCCACATTCTGGATCCCACCACTTGCCCCAAGAAATAGTGGCTTCAAGCTCAGAACTAGAAGCAAATCCCTTCCTGCAAGCTGAGGGAAAATGCAAGACCTCTGCAAATGCCCAATTATAGGTAGGATCCTGACAAGGCACCCTCACTGAAACCTGCTAAAAATGACCCCAGGCTGAGAGTTAAAAAGAGGAAACGAGGACTTTTTTTTTTTTTTTAAACAGCACCCAGCTGAAGTCAGAGGATAGTTTCAAAGCTGTCGGGGGGGGGGGGGGGGGGGGGGGGGGGGGGGGCGCTGGGAGGTGGAGTCCAACCCTGTGTTAGGAATTCCCAGAAAGGGAAGAGAGAGTGAGTGTTGCAAAGATTAGCTACGATTTGGCAAGGATTCCAAAGTAAAATTCCAGAAAATGACAATGCTAAGAACAACAGAAAATGTAGTAACAGAAGAGGTACTGCATAGTTAAATAGGAAATGGGCAAATACATGTTTAACTGGAGACAGAGAGGGGTGCCTGGGTGGCTCAGCCAGTTAAGCGTCCGACTTCTGCTCAGTTCATGATCTCACAGTTCGTGGGTTCAAGCCCTGCGTCAGGCTCTGTGCTGACAGCTAGTTCAGAGCCTGGAGCCTGTTGCAGATTCTGTGTCTCCCTCTCTCTGTGACCCTCCCCTGTTCATGCTGTCTCTCTCTCTCAGAAATAAAAAATAAATAAATAAATAAATAAACAAACAAACAAACATTAACTGGAGACAGAGCCGGGAAGGGCACAGCCAAAGGCACCTGCAGGTGACCAGCCACTCACCTGCCTGCATCTCACCTCAGAGTCGAGCTGCTGCCTCAAAGACATGGCAATTATTTGGGACAGAAGCTCTTTACAGCTGTAATCTGTGGTATTATGGAGTAATAGTAATTACTTGCTGCCAATTGTAGTGTGACTACAAGTGCATCCAAGAACCACGATGGTTTGGAAGGCTTCCATGAGACTGACATAATCAATGGTTTCCAGCCCAGAGATGGCCACTGGTAAAATCCAGATCTTAAAGAGAAAGGTGGTGAAACCTCCCAAGTGTGATTTTCTTTGTTTTGAACAAAGCACAGGGCTGACCCAGTGTCCCCATAGGACAAGCTTGGGTTTTATCTCCTATGCCCCCACTCCTTCAGCATCACTGCACAAGATCCCAGACGGAGATGTATGTCCAGTACCTGCAACACCGGGGTAAAGGGCCAAGCCTGATGCCCTGCTAGGCCATCTGGGGGTAGCCAAGGTCTGGCCCCACACAATGAGAGTCCTGAATGACTCCACCAGAGAGGCAGGTTAGGTATACCCTTCCTGAAGCATGCTGGGTTCACCAGCACAGGTACAAACAAACACTGGGCTTGGGTAACATCTCTCCATCCTATCCCACTCCAAACCTGAGACTGTATCCTTTTGGGAAGGGTCTTCAACTCCTGTACAGGAGAATGGTAACCAGCAGGAGTTCAACACAAAAGAGACCTGACTCTGCCTCTTTATTTGTTTTTAAGACACAGAGACAGAGCATAACACCAAACAGATCTGACTCTGCCTCTTTATTTGTTTTTAAGACACAGAAACAGAGCATAAAAAGGGGAGGGGCAGAGAAAGGGAGACAGAGAATCTGAAGTAGGCTCCAGGCTGAGCTGTCAGCACAGAGCCCAACACGGGGCTCAAACTCCCAGACTGCGAGATCACAACCTGAGCCCAAGTCAGACACTTAACCAATTGAGCCAGCCAGGCACCCCTGATTCTGCCTCTTACCAGCAGCATGATGGCTGGTAAGCATTAATGGCTCTGAGCCTCAAATTCTTCTTCTCTAACAGGATCATTCATTCATTTAATAAATATCTCTTAAGCCTGTATGATTCTAGCTTCTGGGGATAAAACAGAAGAAAAGAAAAAACAATGATTCCTATGAAACTTAATTCTAATTAGAGGAGAAGGAACCCGGTGGGCAGATAAACATGTGTGCACACGTATTATACCAGCACCTACCTTACCGGGTTGATGTGAAGATTCAATTACACAGCACATCTAATACAGATTGTATGCACTAAATAAATGTTAGCTATTGTTATTATGAATCGTAATAATAGTTAGATCGAATCCTTCCAGCTCCACCTGGACCTGGGCCCTGTTCCAAAAGTCCAATGTGGCTGGAAGCCACGGTAGGATAAAAGCCAGAAAGGCACTCCATTCTTCCCATCCTAACATCTTTCTGGATTTGTGCCACAAGGACATCCTGCCCCAAGGATGAAGCCATATACAGTCTTCATTTAGCAAACTTGACGGTCCCACCAAGCCCAGGTACACAGCAAAAGGTGGGTATGGGAAATAGGGCCCTTGAAGCTACAAGTCTGCTAACCAGGGGAGCGCCAGCTTTCTACCAGGCTCAATGAGGAGCGACGTGCCTATTTCCAAAATGCTCACAAACCAGCAGGGAGAAGAGCCTCCAAGACACTCCATCAGTGGACCAACACACCGTAGCTTATCACATTTTCCCAGGGCAGGAGGGAGAGGGAGGCCTGCGATCTCACCACTGGCATGAATGCACATTTTTGTACTGGTGCCCAGGCAGTACTAGGGCTCTGCAACGTGGGAATGACAATGCCCACACACAGCAGCACTGCGCACACCACTGAGGAAGCACGTGCTAAGTGCCCCTGCTGCTATGTGTGCTGGCCTCACACTGTCTTACTGTTTCCAATAACCCTATGATGTCAGCACTCCTTTTTAAATCTCCATTTCATAAAGAAGGAAACTAAAGTAATTTGTCCAAAGATGCTCAGGCAAGGGGGAAATCAGGAGATGGTCCAACTCCAACCATCAGGTCCTGAACCTATCAGCTCAAGTATCTCACCCCAGGACCATTCGAGGGGAAAGGGAAGGCAAGGGGGCCAGGAACTCAAAGCCACCAATGCCCAGCAAAGGTACAGCAATTCATATTCAATCTATTTCTTACAAACAGAATTCAGACAACATTTCATTTGGCAAAAATAGTGTCACTGCTAATTTATTTTTTAAAAAAATATGTAATAAATGAGCCAGTATCCAAAGATGGCTAATATGTCAAGCTTTTAAAAATGCCAGGACCCAGGTCACCCAGGTGGCTCAGTTAGGCATCCTATTTTGCCTCTCGCAGTCCATGAGTTTGAGTCCCGCATCAGGCTCGCTGCTGTCTGAGCAGAGCCTGCTTCTCATCCTCTGTCTCCCTCTCTCTCTGCTCCTCCCACGCTTGTGCTCCGTCTCAAAAATAAATAAAATATCAGAAAAAAATTTAAAGAATAAATTAAAATGCCAGAACCAAATGCCCATCAACAGTAGAAAAGATAAATTATGGTAACAAATTCATATAATAACAGAGCATTGAAGAACTACTTCTGGATACCACATGGTGATCTCACAGACATGATGAGTGAAAGAAAGCAGAAACATATAAAATGAAGGAACTCATTCTAAAAGATGTTTAATGGTTTTTTATTTTTGAGAGAGAGAGTTAGTTGGGGAGGGGCAGAGAGAGAGGGAGACACAGATTCTGAAGCAGGCTCAAGGCTCTGAGCTGTCAGCACAGAGACCCATGAGGGGCTCGAACCCTCAAACTATGAGATCATGACCTGAGCCAACGTCAGACACTGAGCAACCTGAGCCACCCAGGTGCCCCTGGATGAATTCAATTTATATCAAGTTCAAAAACGGGTAAAGCTAAACAATGGTGGTGAAAATTACAAAGGTGGTTAGCTTTGCTGAGGGAGCAGTGTCTGGGAAGGTACAAGGGAGGTTCTGGGGGTGCTGGAGAGGTTCTTTTATCTTACTTAGACAGGACTACTTAGAGGTAAACATTATCAATGTACACGTAAGATCTGTGTGCTTTTCCATATCATACCTCAATAAAAATATAAAATAAAAATTCAAAATATCTCCATAAAATATTTAATCCAGGATCCTCACTTTAGGTAAAAATGAACCCAGACTTCCTTTAAGAAAGAAGGCGACTGCCTATCTTATGAAACCAAAACTAAAATATTTTTTTAAACCCCAAATAAAAATCCAGCCACAAGCAACAAACCTTGTGAGCACTGGTATTAGAGAATGGGACCCCCATGCTCCATGTCTGCACAGGTTACACGTGACTTCCAGCTACCCTCAGCCCTATCTGCTAGGGAGAGCCACAGTTTGAGTCTCAAAAGACATGTCTGCAGAGAACAAAGCCCATACCACTGGCCACTTCAAAGGGGCCTAGAAGACTATTCCTTTCCTCTGTGCCCAGGAGCATCAGGCCTTTTCAGAAGGCAGGACAAGAAACTCAAAAGCAATCTCAAAAGCACTGAATGCAATAAAGCTGTTGCTGGCAATCTCAGGAACCAAGTACATGAAGTCAACTGGGCACACCTAACAAAGGGAAACCAGCAGGCACCAGGCATTCACACACAGCACACCACTCCAGGTACACTCGCCTCTAATTATTTCCTGGTCTGGGAACAAGGAGACCTTAGAATAAAGGCTGGGGATCCACCCAGTTACAGCCTCAGAAAGCTACCTGGGTCCAGGTATCCTCAGCCCCTGGAAGAGGGTGGCACCACTTCCTCTGGCAGCTGGGGCCTCTCCCTCCCACACTCCCTCGCTTATTAAAAGTGAAGCTGGCCAAGCAAGATTCACAGGTCCAGAGCATAGGCTTTGCGGCTGTCGGCTGTTGGCGTGCATGGTGTTAATGCAAGAAGCAAAGGGCTGTAATGATAGTCACTAGGTTTGACCACAATCACACTCAGATTTGAATTGCACTTCAACAATTACCAGGTCCTCAGGCAACAAAACTCCCCTGGGATGTAGGGGGGGGAGGTGGGCTTTTCAAAAGGAAATTAGAGCCACCGTACCAACAGGTTTCCCTTCCAAACTCTGGAGAAGACTCTATTTTGAGGAAATCGGCTTCAGGCACTGGAGGGGAGTGAATAAGCCTTCTGGGAAAAGTAACTCCTGGATTCATTTTATTTCCATTCCCTTGTTTTCCTTTCATACCCCTGGCTTCTTCTTTAAATGCTGCCATACATTAGATCTCTGTCCCCAGCCTTTCTGGTGCACCTCTATGTATATGTGCAGAGAAAGAAGACTAGAAGGTTAGTGACAGAATGTTAGTAGCCCTCAAGCACAGCTAACAGAAGCAGGAGCACCGTGTGCCTTCTCTTGGTGCATGTGTACATCAAAATGGTGCATTACTCAGAAATTTATTGCTGTCTTTTTGTTCATTTGTTTCGCTGCGCATCTCACCAATTGGTGCCTGGCTTCTCTGACACATGAAGGAGACAGGCAGCTTGAAGTTCTCAAGATACAGCGGGTCCCTGCTCCACAGAAGGGTAAATATTATTTCCGTGTTTTCGATCTCTTGGCCCATCTCCAACGGGAAGAGATGAAAGTATGCACTTCAAGCACTGAACCAGAGAATGGCCTCACACAGGGTGTTGGCCTGGGCAGGCATGAGCACACAGAGGACTCCAACCAGGAAACTTGATAGTCAATGTGGGGCCAGCCATGCGGGTCCCCACGAGAGGAGATCATTCAGTGCCAGGCCCCCCCACTCCCATCTGGAGCTCCCAGGTCTTTCCCAAGGGAGGGGCCTTGAGTAATGCCCAACACTAGGCCCCTTGTCTATCTTGGCAAGTTGTGTCTCAAGTTGATTTAACTTCAGGGAAAAAAATGTAATGTGTGATGTCTTACTCTCCAAGTATTAAGGAACAATTTGTTCCTATTACTTTTTCTTTTTCTTTTTCTACAAGGAACATGTATTACTTGTGGAATAATAAATTAAGTTTTTGGCACAAGGCAAGACACAAGCAATTACATGAGCTGACAGATAAATCATGAGGGGGGATACTTCTTTTGCTTCTGCGTGGCCACCAGCTATGGCAGCATTCAGGACTCTCTTCAATGTGTGGAGAGTAAACTCCATGATATTTTCTACAATGGACAGATTATAGTCAACAAATTAATCAAACCAATCCTGAAAGTAAGTCCCTGTCCTGAAGAGAAATCAGACCTGTCTGAAAGAAAATGGGTAAAACTAGATGAGGATCAGGAGACAGAGCTGGAAGAAATGCAACACAATTACGTCCTCCCCTGCCACGTCTCAGCTGTGTTCTGCATAAGAACTGCTACCTGAGGGATAGTCACGGCAGATGCTTGTGTTCCCTGAGGCTTGGTGGCTGGAGGAAGGTGGGAAATAATAAGTATGGCAAAAGTGAGAAAGACGTAGTATTGGGAGTTCAGGTGAGACAGATGAAGGTAAACTGGATGCCCACTAAAACCCAAAGTGAATGCGGCGCCTAAGCAGCTCAGTTGGCTAAGCGTCTGACTTTGGCTCAGGTCATGGTCTAACAGTTCATGAGTTTGAGCTCCATATCAGCTCTGTGCTGAGAGTTCAGAGGCTGGAGTCTGCTTCAGATTCTGTGCCTCCCTCGCTCTCTGCCACTCTCCAACTCACACTCTGTCTCTGTCTCTCTCTCTCAAAAATAAACAAATATTAAGAAAAGAAAACATGAAGGTTGACCTAAGCAGCAGCAATTTGTCTCCGGCATGGATGGCTACAGTGTCTGAGCTGGAAACATTAGGAAACCCAAAGGCCTCTCATGCAAATGAAGTCAGAGTTCCCATCAGAGAGGAGATGAATATGCTGCCAACAGCTCTGTGCAAATGGCCTTTTCGAGCAAAGTGGCCAGATGGGATTCCATGACCAGGGCTCAATTCCCAAGGCAAAGATCCTCCACAATCTAGCCAGCACCCCATGATCTAAGTAACTTAGTTCTCTCTTGGGGGGCTGGGTTGTGAGACTCAACGCAAGTCAGCAGCTGGAAAGAGAAAAGTAGCACAGGCATGGAAAGTCACCAGGAAAGCAACCTGTTCCACTGTCAAGTGTCCAAAGACTCGGGCCCATGAGATGGCTGCTGTATCCTGAGCCACATCGCAGTTCTCCACAGGCATGACTGGGACTTGTTTCCTGGGCATCACCCCCTACTCTCCACTCTGGCTGTGCGTTCCACCCAGCTTTCCCACAGGAACCAGAGAAAGCCTAACAGAGCCTCACTGCCATCCAACGTCAAGGGCAGGCCTCCAGGGCTGGGGGTGCTGTGTACACGTGGCAGGTGGGCAAGGAGCGTCAGCCCACCTCCCAGGACTGAAAATGTCAGGATCATGTTCTGAAGCTACGAGAATGAAAACTCATTCTGGCTTTCCATCACAACAAAGACAGACTAACCATCTGAAAAGAGTTTCATCGTAATGAATTTATTTTAATTTCCTTCAAACACAAGAGAGATCAAACATACACAGATTTATCTTCACTGCAAAGAGGAAAAAAAAATCCTGGGTAATAAGCGAATGTGCTTCTGTGCCATCCTGTGGCTTTAAATAACAAAAAATGAAGGTTTGATGTTCAAAAAGACACTGTTCAAATGACAAGTTCTCTTAATACGTTTTCTGCTTCCCAGGCAAGCCACAAATACTTCTGAGCGACATCTCTCACCACTGGAGGGTATTGGTGCTACTTAAAACTCACACAAGATAAGCCAATGATTTTAAACTTTTCACTCATTTCTTTAGCTTAATAGCCATACATCATACATTAAGTCAGCATCTGATTTGAACGTGAAATTTTTCTTCAATAATCCAAGACAAGTCTGGTGGTACCATCTTACAAGTCACTAGCCAGGACTTGATATGAAAACAGAAGTTGGAAGGTGAGTGAAGCTGACTGTCTTCTCTGTCCCAAGTCCAAAAAATTCATCTCTTGGGTAATTCAGACCTTGGTGGTGGATCAATTCATGAGCCCCAATGGGGAGAGCACTAAAACCAATTCCCCTGCACAGACTGAGGCATCAGACTAAATACTGCCACTTTAACACTTAGTAAGAATTAGAATGTCACGGAAGAGTTTCCCAAGCATTCATCATTCTCCTTTGCTTCCTTGAAGATATTCATATAACAACTCCCTAAGACCCACACCAAATAAACTCACCAGACCGACAGCCTGGTGGAGCAAATGTGTGCGTGAATCACGATCTAGGCTGTGATGTATCTACCCTCCAGTGTAAGAACTCACTAAGGGTGGGGAGGTAGGAACAGAAATGGTAGGGACTGGGGAGGGGGCAAAGGGAGGAAGTAATGGGGCAAGTTAGACAGCATCCAAAGCAAAAAATGGATTTAACAACAGAAAATTCATTCACGTGTTTGCTTTACTGGTTAAGTCATGACAATAGCTTTTGGGTACTTTTTCCTAACTAGGTAATGAAATAGCCCATGTGTATCCAGTATGTGAGTGTGAGTTGTTGTTTTTTTAATTTTTTTAATGTTTTTATTTATTCCTGAGAGAGACAGAGACAGCATGAGCAGGGGAGGGTCAGAGAGAGAGGAAGGTACAGAATCCAAAAGAGGCTACAGGCTCTGAGCTAGCTGTCAGCACAGGGCCTGATGCAGGGCTCAAACCCACAAATTGAGAGATCATGACCTGAGCCAAAGTCGGACACTTAACCAACTGAGCCACCCAGGCGCCCCAGTGAGTGTGAGCTTCTAAAAAAAGGTTGTGGCTTAGGAAGAGGAACCTCGGCTGGGAAAGACCCAGGAGCATTGTCCAGTGGAAGGAAGTAGACTATACATGCTCACCTTAAAATGAAGATGGGGGAGGAAGGCGCCTGGGTGACTCTGACTCTTGTTTTTGGCTCAGGTCATGATCTCACAGTTCCTGGGTTTGAGCCCCACATCAGGCTCTGAGCTGACAGTGTAGAGCCTGCTTGGGATCCTCTCTCTCTCTCTCTCTCTCTCTCTCTGTCTCTCTCTGTCTCTCTCTCACTGCCCCTCCCTCTACTCATGTATGCTCTATTTCTCTCTCAAAACAAATAAATTAACATTAAAAAATTGAAGGTGTGTGAACAAAATTAACAACACAATGAAGGTATGTGACATGATGGTCAGAAGCTTGATTAGTTGCTGAACCAAAACTAGTTCCAACTGTGAAACAAGAGGGTCCCTTGTTTTTCTATCCCTCTTCCACAGTCTCCACATAGACTACCCACTGGGCAGCCCCATCTGGCATTCCCTTGTAAGAGAGCACCTTCTGTTCCAGAAAGCAGCTGCTGAGAGCATGACCTTAGAGTCAGAAAGATCCTGGGTTCAAATCTCAGCATGACCACTTTCTATGAGTCTTTGGCTCAGTCACATAAGACCTCAAACCTCCTTGTCCCAGCTGTAAAATGCGGATATATCTCAAAGAGCTGCCATGATATTGAACAAAATAAAAACAAGCAAAAACAGTAACGAAAGTCTTAGTACACTATCTAGCACATGGTGGACTCCAGTGGTTTATCTTTTGACCCTCTTAGCTATTGAGCCCTCAGTTTCCACAAATGATCCAATGACTTAATTTTTCTCACAATACCAGCAGCTACTTGGCTGGCTGGTTTTTAACTACCTGCCTTCCCCCACCAAGAAAAGGTACTGGAAAGGGAGATTTGAAGGGAGCACTGGCAGTGCCTCTCCAGGATGAATGCAGGCCAGTGCTCCCCCTGTGGGAGAGGCCAGCTTTCCAGAGTGATCTAGTTGAGGTGACCACTCCTTCCTTTGCCCACTGGGGAACACACTCTGTGACTGAAGAGGGCAGTGCCATGGGCTCGTCTCAGAGCATCCTGAAGTTGGGTCAGCACACTGGCTTGGATGGAAACTACTTGATGTGACCAGTGGAGTCAGACCCATACCTGAAACGTGAAGCCAGCATGGCTGGGACACCATGCTGCTGTGCCACACTATGCACCAGCAGGCACCTCCACCCGATTTCCAACCAGGGTCACCTTCACAGGTACCACTGGGTAGGACTTGAGCCTATCCTTTGGGGAGACATAGTTCAACCCTGCAGCGCCCATCACATAGGGTTCTTCAGATTAAAAGATCAATGCCTGGAGCATGCTCTGAATGGTATCAGTCATAAACGGAACCTGTTATTATTTTGAGAGTTGCCGTCTTAATCTTTTCCAGGAAGTCTTCCTGACTTCCTGATAACTTTTTTCCAAGAAGGATTTGAGACAATTCAGACTACCCCTCTGGACTACAAACCCCTTAAGATCAGGTATCAGGCTTACGGACATCTACTTGCTAAGTACGCCATGAGTGCAGGGGAACAGTCTCAGCAGCAAGATGTTGGACAAACCCGTGCTTGAAACTCAGCTCTGCCACTTTCTAATGATATGACGTTAGGCATGTGAAGCAATGTCTGGGCCTCACACTATCATATGAGGGGCAAGAAAATAACAGCTGCGCAGGAAAGTGTTGAATGCCTCAGACAACACAGACGCTGCACAGAGTGGCCAGCAAGTAGTGTATGCTCCAGAACCGCTGGCAGCTCACTGGTGCTCCACAGCTGTGTGGTTCAATAAATACCTGGGAACTAACTACATGGATACTACCAGCCATTCCTCTGCCAGTCGAAGCACCAGATCACACTAAGCCATGACACCCCCTGGGGAGACCTCTGGCCCTCATTGCTGAGATTGAGCCCATACCCTCACCTCCTCCACAGCCCCTGGGAGTGAACACCCCACCTGCAGACTGACAAACCACTGCATTCAGCCATTTTTCAGACCTTCAATGAATACATGCTCTGTTGGGCATCAACTGCATCCCAAGCTCCTGAGCAGGAGTCAGCAAACTTTTTTCTGTCAAGGGGCAGACAGTAAACAACTTGGGCTTTCTGGGCCAAGTGAGTAAGACTCAGTATCCACACAATGTCAGACAAAACTCCCACAGAGAAGAAGGGGCAAGGTGAGAACAGAACCAAGTTCTCTCATTCCCACCTGAGGCTGACATATGTTCTCCCTTGTCCACCCAGGACCAATTAAAATTGACTTAAAATCCAACCGAAACAGGGACAGTTAAGACAAAACTCTTTACCTATGGCATAGAGGAAATAGCTATAATATGAAGTCCAGTCAGCAAACAGGAAGAGCCTTTTCATACGCACATTCACCAAGTATTTATTCAGTTTCCACTGTGTGCCAGGCTTCTGCTGGGCAGTAGGGATTTAACAGCAAGGAAAGAAGACTCAGTCCCTCATAGGGCCCAAAGCTAATGGATCAGAGTTCCACTGTTTGGTAAAAGTATGGTGCTAGATGCTAACTGAAAAGACCACAAACCCTGTAAACCAATGGAAGACAGAGAAACTCACCAAACACTGACATCGCTTTTATAAGCTGCGCCAGGGTCTACCTAAGTTCTCTGATGTGATCTCTGTGGGTACAAGACAGAGGGAGTTACTGTTGGATTCACGAGATACTGGAGAGCAAAAGCAAGGTCAGTCACCAAATTATATTCTTAAAAAACTACTATTTTACCGACAAGTTTGAAGGTCTATAATAACTCAGACCATCTTGTGTCCTTGGAGACCACATAGTATAAAGGCATTTAAGGCTCCAGCCTCAAGGGTTCCCCTCCAGGCCTGCTCAGTCGTGTGATGGCTACTCACACCTTCCAGCCTTCTACATGAACACGGACCCAGGTTCCAGCTCCGGTGGGGGCATGCACATACCACACCGAATTCGAAGCTTTCTGGCTCCTCTGCCGGGGCTGCATTTTCTGCTCTGCAAAACCCCTCCGACTGCTCAGCAACCTCTTCAAAACAGTCGAAATTAATTTTAGGCAAACATTTAAGAGGAAAAGAGAATCTATCTGGAAGACTTGCCAATGCACACAGCTGTGACAGTGACAAGAAAAGGGCTGCAGAAGACAGAATTCACCACAGACCATTCACCTGTCAGCACATACCATCCTCTGCACAAATTGGCATAATTTAGGTAGGCAAGAAAATAGGCCAAGTACAGCAAAATACCTAAGGCTCATTCCAAAGACCAATCAAGACAGGATGTAAGAGATACAAATAAAGCACAGTGCCACACACTTCCTGGGAGACGAGTTTTATCACAGGATTAAAAATCATAATCCGAGGATATCAGCCCTCCTCAAAATAGTACAGAAGCACCTCAAGCTCCTCGTATGCTCTACAGTCACCCAGCACTACAAGGGCCAAGAGCTTTCTAGAGTGCCAAGAACATTTTGCCCAGGTCCTCTCTTCCACTCAGAAGCTTATACTCTTCAACTCTGTTAGTCACTGTCTGCCTTTGTGAGGCCCAAACATTTCCATCCTTGTGTCCTAACACTGTTCTGACTTGTTCTGATGACACTGCCAATGACAGAGCCACCTTTCATCAGGGTTCAAGATGTTGCTGCAGAGATGAAACAGATACAGAAGGAACCCCTGGCTTTGTGGATTTCACATGCATGGTCCCAGCACTGGAGCAGTCCCAAAGCTGGGGTGATCACACTAAGAGACACCAATTACAACAAACGCTATGCATCAAGCGTGCATGGAACTCCACACAGCAGCATCGCAGCTTCTCACACCTGGAGACACAAAGCTGCAAGCAACAAGGCTGGTGCTAGAATCCAGGTCTCTTAGATACCAAAAGTGCTGCTGAAGAATGGATTGAACACGAGTCACTCAGGGCTGGGGGGCGGGGGAGAATAAAAACTGTACCATCTTAGTTGACCACATCATCCAAGGTTCTGCAGTTTAGCTGTGTTCTGCTAATGGCCAAAAGCACATAAACTCTAAGGTTCAGATGGGGACACACAGGTTCCAGGCATGCCTAACACATTTCATGGGGGAAATCCTAAGCTATTCCAAATTCATATTCCAAATTCTGGCATGTGAGAATGGCAAGGGATCACTGCCTCATTTTCCTCCACTCTGGTGGAGCCATGCACATGGGTCAAGGCCCATCTCCACATCCTCTCAGCTCTATGCAGGATTTTACATTCTTGCTCTTGTATAAAACCTAGCGTGTCTCATGTTCCCTATTAGTTAGAGGAGACCCTTTCTCCTGTTCTCTCTACAAGGGACTCGGGAACCCAGGGATACTTAGGGATTTTCTATTTAATAAAAAGGGAAAAAATACAAGACAAGTTGGCAGACAGAAATCCCCTGTGGTCTGAAACAAGGTCACAGAGAAGTCAATGTGAGGAAATGATGCTTGCCTGGAAGCTGTATGTATCTATAAGCAAGTAAAGGACATTTGTTCCTGTGACTGCTAACACAATGACCCCAGGGACCCAAACAGCCTCCCAGCCTAACTCATATATATTTTTAATGAAAAATTGCAAATTAGATTAGCTTAATTTGACCACATCTGCCTTTTAAACAAAGGAAATTACCATTTTAATGGAAAGCCAGCTATTTGTCTAAAGGAAAAAGGTGCTTGTGAGGTCTGGTTTGTCTGCTCTATTTCCATTTTTAAAAAGAAAAGAGAAAAAGGATTGCAGGGCAGAGGGCAGTTGGTCAGGCTTGAAAAACACGCAGGAGTTGTAGCGAGCATGACAAAGGGGCTTAGAAGCATGAGGGAAACCCTGACCTGCAGGGATGCTCTCAGGCCCCAGAAACAGCACGGACTCCTTGCGTGTCAACACCACCCACCTCCATTTCCTTCAGGAAAGTTGTGCTGAGCCCCTACTGCACGCCAGCCATGGTGCTGGATGCTGGGGATTCAGTAGACATCAAGGCACATTTTAGAGAACAGATGCAAGGAGGAAGCCAGAGATCAAGCATCTGAACCAAGGGGTGGAGGGAGTTATAAAGGAGCAGGTACCGGTTACAGCAGGGGGAAGGCGGGGGAGGAGGGGTGGGGGGAGGGGGGAGGCATCAAGCACTCCAGGCAAAAGGAACAGACTGGCTGGAAGTACCGGGGGTGGGGATGGATAGGGCTCAAGAGCTGACAGGAACCCCAACACAAAGGATGAGCAGCATGGAGGCCACCTTATGGAGAGCAGGCTTTATCCCGAGGGCATGAGAGACCGTCAATGGTTTTCTTTTCAAAAGATGCTCTGGCTGCTGTATGGGAAGTAGGTAACTGTGAGAAGGCTTAAGCCAAGTCAAGATAAACTAATAATGAAGCTGCCCTGCCTCTGAGTGGGGCTTATCCTTCCTCTCAGCCCTACCTAACCTCACACATGCTCACTATCTACCCAGACGGCCTTGACCCATCCCTCCCACATTGTTGCTTGGCCTGTCCCTGGTCCCCACCCCTCATGTGCTCCTCCTAGAGGAGGGCGCTCCCGTCATTACCCCTCCTCTCTCAGCATCCCCAACTGTCTCCTCTTGACCTCCCACCCTGCCATGCTCAGGTAGCCCTTGTCCCTGTACCCACAGTGGCCCTAGCCTTGGCTGCCAGGTGCCCTAAGCACAGGCTTAAAAGCTGACTCTCAGTCATTCTGTCCAGGCAGCAATGCAACCTGCCTTCTTTTTCCACAACCCCCGCCCCAACCTGCTCTGCCCAGCACTGCCCCTGACCTCCACAACGTCAATCCCTTTACCTCTTCTGTTTTCCTCCTGCTGATGGCGTTTCCCACCCCTGACTGTAGACCATCCTTCCATGGTAAAACTCCCCTCCGACAGTCTCAACTAACAACTCAATTCACAACTGCACAAAAAACCATAAAATACCTCGGAATAAACCTAACCAAGGATACAAGAGATCTGTATGATGAAAACTATAGAAAACTTATGAAGGAAATTGAAGAAGACACAAAGAAATGGAAAAACATTCCATGCTCATGGATCGGAAGAATAAATATAGTTGAAATGTCATTACTACCCAAAGCAATCTACACATTCAATGCAATTCCAATCAAAATTGCACCAGCATACTTCTCAAAACTAGAACAAACTATCCGAAAATTTGTATGGAACCACAAAAGACCCCAAAGAGCCAAAGCAATACTGAAAAATAAAACCAAAATGGGAGGTATCACCATCCCAGACTTTAGCCTCTACTACAAAGCTGTCATCATCAAGACAGTATGGTATTGGCACAAAAACAGACACATAGACCAATGGAACAGAATTGAGAACTCAGAAGTGGACCCAAAAGTATACAACCAACTAATCTTTGACAAAGCAGGAAAGAGTATCCAATGGGAAAAAGACAGCCTCTTTAACAGATGGTGTTGGGAGAACTGGACATCAACATGCAGAAGAATGAGGGGCGCCTGGGTGGCTTAGTCAGTTAAGCGTCCGACTTTCACTTAGGTCATGATCTCGCGGTTCGTGGGTTCGAGCCCCGCGTCGGGCCCTGTGCTGACTGCCAGCTCGGAGCCTGGAGCCTGTTTCAGTCTGTGACTCCCTCTCTCTCTGACCCTCCCCTGCTCACGCTGTCTCTCTCTCTCTCTCTCCTAGAAATAAATAAAACATTAAAAAAAAATGCAGAAGAATGAAACTAGATCATTTTCTCACACCATGCACAAAAATAAACTCAAAATGGATAAAGGACCTGAACGAGAGACAGGAAACTATCAACACCCTAGAGGAGAAAGCAGGAAACAACCTCCTTGACCTCCACTGCAGCAACTTCTTGTTTGACACATCCCCAAAAGCAAGGGAATCAAGAGCAAAAATAAATGATTGGGACCTCATCAAGATTAAAAGCTTCTGCACAGCAAAGGAAACAACCCACAAAACTAATAGGCAACCAATGGAATGGGAAAAGATAGTTTCAAATGACATATCAGATAAAGGGTTAACATCCACAATCTATAAGGAACTCACCAAACTACACGCCCGAAAAACAAACAACCCAGTAAAGAAATGGGCAGAAGATATGAACAGACACTTCTCCAAAGAGGACATCCAGATGGCCAACAGACACATGAAATCATGCTCAGCATCCATCCTCATCAGGGAAATACAAATCAAAACCATACTGAGATACCACCTCATGCCAGTCAGAGTGGCTAAAATGAGCAAATCAGAAGACTCTAGATGCTGGCGAGGATGTGGAGAAACAGGCACCCTCCTACCCTGTTGGTGGGAATGTAAACGGGTACAGCCCCTCTGGAAAACAGTGTGGAGGTTCCTCAAAAAAATTATCAATAGAATTCCCTTAGGACCCAGCTATAACACTGCTAGCAATTGACCCAAGGGATTCAGGAGTGCTGATGCATAGGAGTACATGTACCCCAATGTTCATAGCAGCACTCTCAACAATAGCCAAAACATGGAAAGAGCCTAAGTGTCCATCAACGGACAAATGGATCAAGAAGATGTGGTTTATCTATATGATGGAATACTACATGGCAATGAGAAACAATGAAATCTGGCCACGTGTAGCCACATGGATGGACCTGGAGGGTTTTATGCTTAGTGAAATAAGTCAGGCAGAGAAGGACAAATATCATGTTTGCACGTATAGGAGGATTAGGAGGAACTTAACGGAGGACCATGGGGGAGAAGAAGGGGGGAAATGGTGGGGGAAAGGGAGAGAGGTAAACCATGAGAGACTCTTGAACGACGAGAACAAACTGAGGACTGATGGGTGTGGGGGGTGAGGGGGAAGATGGGCATGGAGGAGGGCACTTGTGGGGATGAGCACTGGGTGTTATATAGAAACCAACTTGACAGTAAACTATTTGTAAAAATAAATAAATCAATTAATTAATTAAATTAATTAAATTTAGAAAACTCAATTCACCCACTTTTCAGCTTACTCCTTTGCTGGCTCTCTTTTCCATGCTCTTCCTAATCCCCAGATGAAAACCAGTCTCAAAAGTCTAATAAGGAAGAAAAAAACAAAGAAGGGAAGGGAAGTGGAGGAAAGGGAAGGGAAGGACCAAAACCCCTAGCGCTAGCACTCTCTTCCTCTTTTCCTTTCCTTGGGAAGATGCCACAGGTTCACCCTTGACCAATGCTTCCATTCACTGTCCACAGACATGCAACTCCATCTCCAGGTCAACAACCTCAATGCACAGAATGACCTGCAGTTGGCCTTCCTGCTTCTGTCGAAGAGCACTCCCACAGCTAGAAAGCTCTTTTCCATAACCTCTATCTTTTCCTCTTTTCTTCCATTAACTGTTAGCAAGTCTCGTTAAATGTCTGTCAGCAGGCTCCTCTACTACTAAGAGTGAACCTGGAAGTGAGACCTGAAGCTATAACCTCTGGCGACAGACTACGCAGACTCAAATCCCGGTACTGCCACTAAGTAGCTGGGGACCTTGCAGATGGTTAGATATTGCACCTTGATTTCCCTGTCTACAAAGGGGGGAATGATATTGAGTACTTGGTTCACAAGGAAGTTGTAAGAAGTACAGATAACAACACCAAGGGTTCAAAACAGTATGTGGTGGTACACCTAAAGAATACAATTAATGAGGGGCAACTGGGTGGTTAAGCATCACACACTTCAGCTCAGGCCATGATCTCATGGTTCATGAGTTCAAGTCCTACATCAGGCTTTCTACTGTAAGCACAGATCCTGCTTTAGATCCTCTGTCTCCCTCTCTCTCTGCCCTTCCTCTCTCTCCCTCCCTCTCAAAAAATAACATTAGAAACAAAAAATTCAATTAATGAAAGTTAGAATGGTGAATTCAGTTGTCTCCATCCAGCCCCTCCCATTTCCTTCTACCTCTAAGCCCATACTTGGATTATGCAGTACATATTGACTTGTCCTCGCCGAGGCCATCCTATAGCAGCTGACAGCTGAAGGACCCAGAGACACGCCAGCAAGACCGGCCAAGAAAAGCCTACCCCAGCTACTTCCTGATGTAATACTTACTGTTGCATGTCATTGATGCTCTCTGATTGTCTGACAGGAAACAGACAACTGATGCATGTGTAAACCAACATGGAGAAAAGCTTACAGTATATTAAAGGGGGAAAATAACCAAAAGCAAAGCACTAACATAGAGCATGGTACCAGATAACAGTGAGCGTATGTGTGCCTACATGCGTACATGCATGCGTGCATGCTTATGTTCAAAGAGACACAGTTGCAATTATATATCATTGTCTTCCAACCTGAAGGATTATGTCCTTAAGGAACCCCATCTGCTTTGTTTACTATTATAAACTTACGTGCCTAACGTAAGCCAGGAACGTTTGTAGACACTGAATAAATACTGTTAAATGAATAAATGAGTGGATTTCCAGGGATGTGCATGCATTCAAAGGTCTAGAAGTTTTATATCAAATGATCCAAAATAATTATCTCTAGCTGCTTCGATGATAAATGGTATGTGTTTTCGGTTTTTTTTTTTTTTTTATAAACAGTAGTTTCTATTTTTTCAATTAACATGATGATTTATGTAGTAAATAAGGCTTCAAATAAATCCTCCAAGGTGAAGGCCCCGGGATTCAGGGCACGGGCTTCCCCTATCTGCAGAGCCCTGAGTCATACCTTCCTTCTCTACACTCCTCAATGTGTGCTGTCAAACATTCTTACACTTTTATTTGCTTTTATACTGGAAGAGAACTTGTTTCCATGAGTAGACTGCTAAATTCTTAAAACTGAATACAGGAGCACAGCCAGTACTCACGATACTTCTGAGAGGTAGGAAGTCTTAAGATCAAGAGGTACAAGCCTCCAGTGGTCAGTCCATTGACTACCAGTCACAGGGAGGTAACATGCAGCATGGTGACCACAATCAATAATTCTGTATTGCAAATGTAAAATGTGCTCATAAGGTAAATCTAGGGGCACCTGGGTGGTGCAGTCAGTTATGTATCCAACTCTTGGTTTTGGCTCAGGTCATAATCTCACAGTTTGTGAGTTCAAGCCCCAAACCAGGCTTCACGCTGACAGTGCAGAGCCTGCTTGGGATTCTCTCTCGCCCTCTCTCTCTGCCCCTCCCTTGCTCATTCTCTCAGTCTCTCTCTCTCTCTCTCAAAATAATTGAATAAAAACTTTAAAAAACTTTTTAAAAAGAAGGCAAATCTTAAAAGCTTCCAACCCAAGGAAAATTTTATTCTAACTTTGTATGCAGACAGATGGTAATCAGACTTATTAGGGAGCTCATTTCACTGTGCATATAAATGTCAGACCACCTAAAATGAATGCAATGCTGCAGGTCACTACATTTCCATCATCATCATCATCATCAAAGAAAGCCTAGGCCCCTTAACCTTATTGTACATAGAAAGAAACAAAGGCACAGTGGACTGTCCAAGATCATGAAAGGCAGAATTAGAACTCATCACAAGGTGAGAATCAGACTCAAATCCTGACTCTTTCTCCAATGCTGGTGTCAGCACCCCTCCCAGCCTTCACCAACAACATGCATGCCATGAACAGTCTTTCAGAGACTGAGTATGTATGTGTCTCACTCACCTTCACATGCCTTTACCTAGCCCACTGCCTCCCCTCCAAAATGGGCTCAATAAAGGTCCACTGAACCAGAAGACAGAGCCCATGGGAAATGACAAGTTCAGCTCTGAAGGCCAGTTTTCCTTGTTTCCTCTTCCTCTAGAAGAGATTGTTAAAAAGTTGAATAAATTTTAAGATGGTCTCTAGAGCAGGGACAGACTGTTGGGCCCACTGAGTATGGAAGTCCTTAAGAGGCTCACAGATGAGCTTCAAGAGATCTACCAATTCCGGGCACTATGGGAAAAATACCTTCTGGATATGTGCATGTCTTCCAGGGAGAGGGCAAAGCTTTTAACGGATATTCACTGGAGTCAATAACCCAGCTAAGCTGCAGTCCACCAAGATGACATGACTTCTTGCCCAGTTGCAAATAGCGGTCAGTGGGTAAATCTCGAGCCAGAGCCCAGATCTCTTCATTTCTATTCTGAGTCTTCTCTTCCTTCTAAGATTGCCCACCACATGGCACGTTGACATCAATGACAAGGTCCCCAAATGCTGCATTTCTGCAGCTCAGATAGATGGTCAGACAGCTTTATAGCTTTATTGAATTTTGTTTTCCACAGACCACAATTTTTTTGTAATGGTAAAATATTTTTGACGTGACTGGGATTCATTCCTTTAATTCATAAGCAATCCATACAAATGTCAGGCATGCCAAAGTAATTTTCTTTGAAATGATTTATCAGCCAGATGAACGCAAGTCATCCCATCTGATCTCTGGAATTAAAACCACATTTCTCTTCATGAAGGAATGAAAGCAAAGTCATGACAAACAGGATGCATTTTCACTGATCTGGGATGAGCAAGTCACAGTCAGTAAGCCAAGTGGTCAACAGGAGGACACTCTGTCCAGGCCTGCCCACCTCTCTGCATCCCACCAAAACCAGATCAATGCCTGGTGACTCCTTCTCAACTGACAGCATTTAATAACTCCCATAATCACCCATCTACAGCCAAATTGCAAGAAGCTGCTACACTGGTTACACACAGCGGAAAAAGGAGACTACGCGGCCGGGATGAGGTAGAAGTGGTTGATGGAGCAGAAATAATATTCCTGCAGTGCAGCATAGGAGACGCACAAGCCTCAGCCCCTGCAAGGTCTCCGGGCTGCACTCGTTAAGGGGTGAGTAGGTAAGCCGAGGAGGCCGACCCAAAGCAAGCCACTAGCCCGGGCGCCACTGTAGCCTGCTTGTGCTCTGGCCCCTGTAAAGCAGAGTCAGAATGTCAAGCAAAGATTACTCCCTCAGCTTGCTCCCAGAAGAACCTAGGCCCCCAACACCAACATGAAAGCTGTGGTTTCATGCTTATGGCACCCAAAAAGAGCTCTGAAAATTTCTCCAATGCATGTTACATTTCTTTGCAGCCTGTAATATTCCTCAGTTTTTGTGGCTTTGTCAAGGACTACCTTGGATGAAATTTTTGGATTCTACTATCTGGAGAGAGATGGAGCTTTCAAGCCTCAGGAGCCAAATAAATACCAAACTGGACTTCAATTCAGCCTCTTCTATTCCTCAAACAGCACACAGATAAAAATGTTCCCCGCAGTTCAGCCCGTTCTATTTCTCATACTTCCTCATATAAAAATGTTCCCTCCAACAACTAACCTCCAAAATGTCTCCACTATTTCTTGAGAAGGAACAGAGAACACACTTCCAGCAGGCATGAAGCTATCACAAACAAATCCAATTAGCACAGTGCTCCTCAAACTGGTGCACATGCACCACTAGGGATTTTGGGCAGTACACAAATTGTTTTACTTAAGTCATTTAAGTTATGCATATGTATTAAACCTATAGTTTCATATCTGTTATTATTTAAGATGAAGTTAGAGAGAAAGGGAAATTGATTTAAAGAAAGACATTTTGGAGGGCTTCTGGGTGACCCAGTCATTTGAGAGTGGGACTCTTAATTTCAATTGTGGTCATGATTCCAGGATCATGAGATAGAGCCCCAAGTGGATCTCCATGCTGACCTTGGAGCCTACTTAAGATTCTCCCTTACTCTCAGACCATCTCCCACACCCTCTCTCTTACTCTCTAAAATAAAAATTTTTTAAAAGAAGAAGAAAATAAACGTTTTTAATAAACTCAGGTGTTCAGGAATGTGGCCGAAATCAGGAAAGCGATATCCACAAGTCTGAGAGACATGGGATTGGACGCGAGATCGCAGATCCACTTTCACCGCTACGTGCAGGCAAGCGCAAAACTAGGTTATCATGGGGAGAGGGGCTGGCCCGTGATGAGATGGAAGGGGAAGGGCTGATAATCTCTAGGCACCAAGGCTCCTTCTAGAGCCTCTTGTGGCTCATGTTATTTTCATAATGATCTTGCAAGGCAGAGTTCAGTCTCCTTGCTGTACAGCCAGGGGAAAGACTGAGAGACGTTAAGCAGTCATCCATAATAACACACTTATTAATCCCATGCATGTGAAGTGCCTCATCTGACCTCAAAAATGTGGCTTGGCAGATTCACTTCCACCCAAGATAAGGCATCTCAGTGCTAAGTTAGCTTCCTTCCACCCAAGATAATGAGAAAATCTAACATTAAGAATGTACTCTGCAAAGAACATTAAATTTTTATACTTTAAAATTTCACAACCATCAACATCTACTTACCGTCAGTATTACTTTCATTTGACAGATGAAGAAGACAGACCTGGAGATGTTAAATTGCCCAAGGTCACCCAGTAAGTAAACAATAGAGGCAGTATCAGAACTGATGTTTTTTTCAGATTCTTGATCTAGAAGCTCTAAATCCTGCTCTATACTCCTTCCAGGAAGCCAGGTCAAAAACCAGAACCTTCCCAAAGAACTCCTTCAGGGAGTTGGATGAAAGGAGCTCCATGCAAGTCTCACGACCTCTAGAATTGCAGTGGCATCTCACCCACCAAGAGCTGTTCCAAGAGTTGAGGAGAGCAATACCCATCCCTTCTCCATATTTGAGGATGGTGCCCTCACATGGTGAGTATGTGGATACCAGTGGTTTCAGACTGCTGTCCTCTCCTACGGATCAACAGCTGGCTATAGATGTAGCCATAGTTACTATTTCTATCAACTAGAGCTTTCTCAGCCTTTTCTAACTGGATCATACACTCCTTCAGGAAAGAGGTCAAGCCTCTCTTCCTCTTCACCCCCAGTTCCTCTCCCTTCAAAAAGCCAGCCCTGAAGGAGATTATATTTACTCACTGTTCTCTCAATCATCACAAATGCCTCCTCCTTTTCCTTGTTAACAATGGGGTAAACTGTGGGTTTTGCCTGCCTATCTACCACTAAGTTACAGAGACTGAGCTTGTGGACTCTGGAGAGAGACTTCCTAAGTTCACATATTAGTTCTTGGCCTTGGGCAAATTACTTACCCTTTCTGAGATTCAGTTGCTCCTCTATCAAAGGGGAATGACATTAATGCCCACTACTCAAGGTATGAAGGGCCAAACTGAGTTAATCTGTGTGCATTTCACTTGGATCTCTTACATATTCTTCAAACTCAGCTCAGACATCACCTCTGCCAGGAGGCCTTCCTGGACACACCTACCCACCTACCCACGGTTACTAGTACTACACCCACCACATAGCAAATGTTCAGTAAATAGTAATCAAGTGAATCTTTAAGGAGTATTTTCCAAACAAAAGAGAATTCTCAGAGTCCAGAAGAAGAAAGACTAATTATTGGACTGGCAATGGTAGGGCCAATCTTCAGTAGTCCAGGGAGCCCAGGCAGGACACCAGCAAGTCCCCTCTGCACATTCACACTCTATTAATGACTGCCCCTATCACCCACATATGGGGCTGTTCTGCAGGCTGACAAGAATTTCAATGAGGCCAGCAATCTCCAGGTACATGAATACCTCAGGGAGGCAGCCTTATTAGCTGATGGGTGGGGAGAAGATAGCAGGATGACAATAACTTGGGCCTTTGAAATAATTGGTGCCCAGAGACTGTTGAGTCCAAGATAAAATGTCATGAGGCAGGTCCCCATCACCCTGGGACCCAGGACAGAGAAACCTGAACTGTAATCTATCCCCGGTCCCCCCAGGAAAAGTAGAATTTACCATGACTGTGCCTGGCATTAGGCAACATATCTGGCCTTGGATCATTAACTTATATGGCTGACGTAAGTACAGTTACAAATCTGAAATATTTGCTTAATTTATCTCTGCCCCTAGCCTTTCTAGCAGCTTCTGATAGGATATGCACAACACATTCTTCTCTCAGGAAGACAGGAACAAATCTTTAGGGAAATTATGAGAGTAAATAAAGCAGGAGTCACCAGGAAACCACAGCTAAACAAATACTCAACAAATCTAATTGATATGCTAATTTGGGAATCTGGCAGATTAACAGGGTTTTACTGAAATTTTATGGTTAATATTTCCATAATTTCATCCCGGTTAAGTGATTGATAAAATCTAACACCATAGCACCTATTTGTTCCTGAAGACGAACAAGTGGCCAGAAAGAGATCAGAGAGGATTCCAAGGGTGTCAATCTGGGTAACCTGGAATCCACAGAAAGGGCAGAGAAATCTAGCCAGTAGGTACATTGTGCACCAAGCCACTGATTTCCCAACAACGTGACACTTCAGGCAGCTAGGAGTATCGGAAAGGGCCAGGGGTTTTAGCCAGAGGAATTGGGCAGGGAAGGGCCGTCTGTGTACCACTCATTCACAGGATCCTAAAGGATGCACAATGGAAGGCAAGAACATGTATGTCAGCTGAAAGATGTGCACTTACTATTTAGATTTTAGTAAGCTCTGTATTGTTCCTGTAGGTTTTGTTTTTCAGAGTCACAGCAGCCCATGTAAGATGCTGACAAAAATGCCACAAAATGTTTCAAATATGCCATGACTCAGGGTGTCAAGTAAAGACTGTATCATGTAACCATTATAACTAATAATTATTGAAGACTAGGCAACGTGTGGGGCAAGTTTTTGCAAGTAAGAGCTCATTTAATTCTACCAGGGAGAATTCAGAGCCCAGGTTCTTCACTCACGGGTTATAATGCCTCTTTATTAAACAAACAAAAAATCTGTGACTCTGTCTCCATTACTAAAAAATATTTACTCCCTGCAGATGTCCACTACTCCAAAAGCTCACAAACTGAATGGGCGCTCAGGTGAAGATCAGACCATCTGCACGGCACCCTCACCAACAACGAGGAAAGGTTCATGCAGGGATGAAGACTGAGCTTTGCCAAGTGCATTTTATAAATTCATGTATTTTGTTTTTATTTTCAAAGCAACATTTTTTGTTCATGAAGAATCAAGAAACCACAAGGCTTGCTACACTCTGGGAGAGTTTAACTTCTTGACTATTTCTGAGGTCAATATGCCCTTAAAATAACATAATTACTCTTCAGTCTCCCAAAACTGGCCTGAGGCAAGTCTTATCCACTACACTTGAGTAAGTAGACTCATCCACAGAGGCCTGGTTTCCACTCATGGACTTGCAGATAACGGTGGTCCTCTTGCACCCACTGTAGGCAGCCATGCATCCTGAAGCTGAGGCCAAGGACCCTGCAGCCTCTGGCCAGTGACATAATCGCTAGGCCACAGGGCAGAAGGCAATGGTGCTCTAACTGCATCGTCAATAAGGGCCAATTCTTTTTTTTTTTTTAATATTTTATTTATTTTTGAGAGAGAGATAGAGACAGCATGAGCAGAGGAGGATCAGAGAGAGAAGGAGGCACAGAATCTGAAACAGGCTCCAGGCTCTGAGCTGTCAGCACAGAGCCCGACGCGGGGCTCGAACCCACGAACCATGAGACCATGACCTGAGCCGAAGTCAGACGCTCAACCGAATGAGCCACCCCACAGATAGAAGCCATACGTAGCCAGCCTATCATAACCCCCACCAGCCCACGCAGACCCTGCAGGTCCCAGTGACAAGTGTGAAAGGCTCTGGAGAGACTCACTGCTACTAGAGCCTCCACTAGGAAGGGACTCAAGCATCTTGGGACAGGAAGATTCACAATGGACAAGGAGACCAGTGAATCTAAGTTATGCAGAGTCCTGACCCCCACCAGTGCCCAAGAGATGACTGCTGTCCTCATCTACACTGTCTAGGCAGAAGAGCAAATCTGCAAGAAACACTGCATTTCCTAGAAAGGGGGGCCTTGGAATTAGAATGTATTACTCCTACTTAGAGGGATCAAGAGGAAGAGCCTTTAACAAAATTGGTCTTTGGGGTCATGCAGAGAGCATGGTAGGGCGGTCACGATGGTGGCCATCCAAGGGCTCCTTGCAAGGCCCTCAGCACAGCCCTCAGAACTTCATAGGGTTCTGGAGAAGACAATCAATGCCCCTAGACAAGGAGCTGGGTGCTATATGAGCAAACACCCAAACACGTGTGGTCCAAAAAAAGGCCGGCAAGGAAGAAAGAAAATGGTGGATCACAGAGAAGAAAGTCAGTATGGCTCCATATAAACCAGGGGTGGTTCCTGCTGCCCAGAGGGAGGTCCTTCCATGGCCACCCGCAGACTTACTAGAAGAGCACCTACTGGAAACCCCTTTCCAACCTACCCCTGAATGTCCTGCTGTGCTGGAGCCAAAGTCAGCAGATGCATATGGGGGCAGAGCCAAGAGGGGGCCTGTCTCCCAGCAAAGGCTTCAGGGCATCCTTGCACCAAACCCAATTTAAACCAGGGGCCAGAAACCAGAGGCAATCCCTGATGGTGCGAGCAGACCAGAACATCAGGGGACGTGAGTCCCAAGTCCCACTCATGGAAACACTACAGCTGGAGAAAAAGTGGTCAGGCTCAGGGGGTTCATACCTTTCCATTGCACCAACAAGCCTAAGGAACAGATGCATATAGGGGGTTTGAAGAAACTTGGCAAAATGATAGCTAATAAAGACTAAGATTTATTAGGTACTAGCCAAGTGCTGGCTTTACCTACATCATCTGACTTAGTCCTCTAGATGATGCTCTGCAGCAAGTACTACTTACATTCTCATCCAAAAACTGGGAAATGGGGGCTTATATGTAACTTGCCCCAGGCCACACAGCTAGCTCCAAGGAAAGCCTGCCTGCCAGAGCCCCCGTGTGTTTAGATGACAGCACTCTGCATGACCCTCTCCCCACACACTGCACACACTGGTCCCTGCTGCTCTGTGAATCCCAGGATCCCAGCACCTCTTTCTTTTAGAGGAAAGCTTGGGGCATTTGCATTCCAGAAAGGCCTGCATTCCATCTGAGATGTCAAGATTTGAGCCTCAGATTTGTGAAGAAATGTGCCCCTTGAAATAGCATCTTTCAAGCGTTTCTCTGTCCCTCCCAACGAGCTGGGCAGAGTCCTGCCGATTCCTGAGGATTGCGCCTTGAAACCAGCACCAAAAAGTCAGGGAAGACAGGTTACAAGTGCAATGCTGTCGTGTTTGGGAGAAAACAGGCCCATATATTTCAGATCCCCTGAGTCTGAGCGTGTTTTCCTTTCTTCAGTAGAAGCTGTTAGGTTTCTCTTGCAAAACCTTTTAGGAAAATGTATGACCACTGCAGATATTCTAGTTCTCATGAGATTAATATGCTTATAGACATTACAACAAAACAGACTTGCACATCTCCCCTAAAATGAATTTAAATTACGGGAGAAAGCATTTCACAGGCTTGAATGTAGTCAGCATTTTTAAATGTCACTTTTTATTGACAACCATCCGGAGTGGGGATGAGGTGTGTTTTATGCCACTTGGCCGAAGTGATGTTTGGCCTGTATTGTTTCATATTTCACTGTAATTTAATTTCAATTAGTGAACAGGGATGGAAGTGAAAATGTGAACAACTACCTTAGACACCAGAGAGTGAATACAAGGGTTCTCAAAAGCAGCCCTGGCGGGGAGGGGTCACATCTCAACCTGTCCCCCCAGCAACAACATCAAAGCTGTGGCTGGGTAAGGCAGCGCTGTGAAATGCTGCGGTACTTCACCAAAGGAAGGGGTAAAGCTCTGAGCCCAAAAAAGAATTTCTAACAGAAACTTAGGAAATGAGAAAAAGTGTATTTTTAATAGCACTGATCCAGATTTTGGAAATAATTCTGAATCTTACAATGCAGGTGAGAGGCACCAACAGGTTCACCAGGAAGTTCTCCTAAATATGCAAGACACACTGCCCCACACTTTCCCTTCTTCTCCACTTCTTCTTTGCTCTGTTTGATATAAAATAGGCTGCCCCCGGGGCGCCTGGTGGCTTAGTCGGTTAAGCGTCCGACTTTCTCTTAGGTCATGATCTCATGGTTCTTGGGTTCGAGCCCCGCGTTGGGCTCTGTGCTGACTGCCAGCTCAGAGCCTGGAGCCTGTTTCAGTCTGTGACTCCTTCTCTCTCTGACCCTCCCCTGCTCATGCTCTCTCTCTCTCTCTCTCTCCTAGAAATAAATAAAACATTTAAAAAATAAATAAATAAAATAAAATAGGCTGCCCCCTTAATCCTCAGTTCCAGAGGAGAAGGTGAAGGAGCAAGATGACCTCACAGGCAACAAGATCCAGGGCAAGTTCTAGAAGTCTGTCCCTTGTGCCTCAGGCTGGACAGCGCCCTAACTGCTAGCCCCTCTGGGGAGCTTATCTGCTGGACGGTGTACACTGAGATATGAAAGCAGCTCCCCATTTCCATCATTCTAAACTTCAGTCACCTTGAAGTTTTTAAAAAAAAAAAAACACTCCATGGTTTCAACTACATCCCACAATAGACATTTATTAATATCGACCATGTGCCAGGCATTGTTCTAGATGCCTGGGATAAAATGATGAGCAAAAAAGATCCTTGTCACTGTCAAATTCACATTCAGGCAAAGAGAAAAGGCAAACATTACATGTGATATAGAAAGCATTTAATGTGTTAAAAGGGATTAAGTACCACAGGAAAAAGAAAAAGTAGAGTCAGGAAGGTGGGGATGAAAAACACAGGAATTGGGGTGGAAATACATTGCAGTAATAAATCAGATGATGTGGGAGGACCTCACTGATAAGGTGAGGCTCAACCCACCACCTCTAGGAAGTGAAGGAATTATCCAAGCAGCTACCTAGGAGAGGAGCATCCAGGGAGACTGTGCCAAGGCCCTGAGGTCTGGCATGTTCACAAAACAGCAAGGAGGGCAGTGCAGCTAGAACAGAGTGGACAAGGGAGAAAGGAGGAGACCAGCTCAGAGAGGACGCGGGAAGCCAGAACTTGATGGAGCCGTAGGACAGCATGATCTGGCTTTTCCTCTGAGAGACACTGAGAACCTTAGCAAGGATTTGAACAGAGGAGTGAAACGGTCTGACATGTTTCATAAGGACCAGTCTGCCTTCCACAGTGAGCAGTGACTTCAGAGCAGGGAGACTGCAAAGGTAGATGCAGGCAGAGCAGGCAGAAGGTGTGTGCACTCATCAGAACACAGATGTGAGTTGCAGCCCGACGAGGACCACAGAGGCAAGGAGTCAATCACTGAGCATGCTAATGCTCACTCATATGCTCCTGGAGACACATACTCAAATGCCAGATGGGTCCAAACTGATGAGTTAAATCAACAAGGTAGACCAGGTTCACACAGATGCACACTAGACAGCGCACATGCACCCCATGGGAAGGGGCAGCCATTACTCAGTGCCAGCCAACTATCTCCATAGAGGACCATGAGCCAAGTGGCCGTATCTGAGGATTTTCCACAAGAAATAGGAAATCCAAATATATGAGGTTTCGGGAGACATCTTGTAATTTTTTAATGTTAACAACTAATTCAAAAAAATATTTTTAACGTGTTGTCCAGGCCAAACAAAACACCTCTGCAAGCATGATTTAACCCCTGGGTTTGTCACTGCTAATGCACCTGCACATCACACAACATCAGGACTATCCACCAAGTTTATTTCCAAGGGCTTATGATTTTTTATCTTCAAGAACGTGCCACCACTCGTGCTGAATCCATCTGGGAATGCAGCAAGCATTTATAACAGGAGCCAGAAGACTCAAGTCCTTCCAGGTAATGTTTTTAATAAATAATTAATAATTTGGAAAATAAAGACAACACACACTCATCACAGATGCAGGGGGCCTTTGTCACTCGTGGCACAAGTAAACTTCATCAGAAAACCCATCTAGGATGAGCCTGTTACAAAGCAATGGATGCAGAAGGTATCCTGAGCTGAAAGAAGCTAATGTCTAAATTCATCACTGTTTAGGTCAAGAATGTAAAATCCACCTGAAATGATTTTGCAAGCATCCAAGGGAAGGAACAGGGAAATCTCCTCATCAATTCATATAATTACTGACATCTTGCATAATGAGCTTACCTTAGCCCCATAAATCAGCTGAACCACAAGTTATGAAGTACCTGAAAGGGGAGAGAAGCTTGAGGCATGCTTCGTGAAAAAAGGGGCAGGGCAGGAGGCAGAAGGCAAAAATGGCAGCTGTTTCCCCCACACCCCCTCTTCCAGGCAGAACCCAAGGTCCTCTCTTAGAGCCACAGAGAGGCAAGCACCACCAGACACCCTGCCCTGGTCCCACCCTCTCGCCATGAAAAGGTAAGAGGCTGCTCTAAGCCCCACTCAGCCAGAGGGGCCTGCTCCTCTTTCTCTGAGGCTCCAGACTGCCCCCCAGCTACCCAGCAAGAAGGACCAAGATGAACAAGCCTGCTAACAAGACCCAGATTACAGAGTGCAAAGGAAGGGGAAAATTTGGCTAATTCCTAACCCAGTTAAGCCAAATACATTTCAATTCCTCGTTTGATAGGACTTGTCTGTACTCATGATTAGAAAACCAAGAAAGGAACCCACAGCTGTGCTGTGGATCAATCCTGCAGCCTCACCACACATCTGGGAACACAGAGCCACCCCATAGGTTTCCTGCAATGGCCAAGCACCAAACCCTATGCTGTTCACCAACCTGGCACAGCCAGCTGACCCAAGAGAGAAAACAGAAGCCTTTGTGGCCAAGCAGTGGCCTGACTCCATCATCCTCAACTGGGCATCCCAGGCAAGCTGCTGCTCTGTGGTCTCCTGTACTGGTCCCATTGAGAGGATGTTCATCATTCCCGAGAGGTAAAATAAGAAGGCATGTTCTATCCACTTAAGGACCCCAGCACCTACAGAGGAGACTTGACACTGACAAAACCCACAGCCCAGAAGCCACGCATCTTCAAAGGCAGATTCTTACCAGTCACATACAAAAACAGTGTCAACCTTTGGCACATCATGCCTATGCCAAACTCCGTGGGTGCTAAAGACATCGGGAGGAAGGTATTCTGGGGATGAGATGTGAGTCAGAAAGCAAGGACTCCAACGAAAGTAGGAAGGTCAGGCAGGAATGGACACCTGCCCGCGATCCTAAAGGCAGCCCATGTGTCCAGCAGTGGGGTGGCAGGGGGAGGGGGGTCATGGCAGAACACCACTTTTCTGACAGCTCTGCCTGGTTGACGCCTACCCACTCAATAGGCAATCCATCTTGAGCACTGGGTGCTGAGGGACTGTCACCATCAGCAGAAAGCCCATTTGGATTCAAAGCTCCTATCTTTCTACTGAGAAGGCCTCTGAAAGGACAACTCTTCAGAATTACAGGAAGACAGATGGGAAGGGCACAGGCTACATGCCTGGCACTGTGATAAGGGCAATATGCATGCATTTTGCCAATGAAGTCTCTAAGGGAGGATCCACGAGTAGCTTCGGTTAGGTGCTCAGAGCACAGACTCTGGCTTTCTAACTCAGCTCTTCTACTTTCCAGTTCACGGCCGTGAGCCAATGACTGAGCTATACCTCAATATCTGCATGTGTAAAATGGAGATAAAATAGTAGTTGCCAAGCAGGGATGTTAACAAGGACTAAGTAAGTTACTTAAGTCACTGCTTTAAAAGTCTAAGTTTGAACATTAGGTAACATTCACTTATGCCATTATTATCAATTTTACACTGAGAACAACAAAGGTCATAGAAAAAACTAATTTGCGGGGTGCCTGGCTGGTTCAGTCGGTTAAGCATCTGACTTCGGCTCAGGTCATGATCTCACAGTTCATGGATTCAGGCCCCGCATTGGGTTCTGTGCTGACAGCTCAGAGGCCTGGAGCCTATTTCATATTCCATGTCTCCCTTTCTCTGCCCCTCCTCTGCTTGTGCTCTGTCTCTGTCTCAGAAATAAACAAAAAAAAAAATTTTTTAAGAAAAAGGAAAAAGTAATTTGCCAGAGGCCAAAGAGCTGGTAAGTAGCAGAGCTGGGTCTTGAACTGAGGTCTCGTCCTTCAAAAGCATCCTGGGATGCTGCTGAATATGGCTAAAACCAACTCCGAGGGAATTAATAGCTTAATTATATCAGTGAAATACGTTCTAAAACAGGACATAATCTCATGGTCTGGAAAAACAGATATAAGATCTATACTTCAACCCCAAAGCTGTCAATGTAAACCAACTCCTATCCAAGGAGAATGGGCAATTTTAAAGGAACTGATCTTTTTTTTTTCCTAGGGAAAGATGACAGCCTGATGCTATACTTTAAGCTACAGTACATGACTGGGGTAAAACTTGGGAAGATATAGGATACAGGGAAAGGGTGGCAATGAGAGGTTTGAACCAAGGGCAGGATACGATGATAAAACTTACATCCGCCTGAGACCCAGGACTTCGAGTTCTTTAAGTCACTAACTAGCTGAGTGAACCTGAAAGGGGAAATGGTGATTAAGTTAGCCAAGTATTCAATGATCCCTTTAGATGGTGACCCAGGGGGTGCCTAAATCCTGCCTGGACCCATTTTCCTCTCCTCCTCAAGACCTTTGAGGAAAAGAGAGAACAAAAAAAAAGCATGGAGCACTACTTCTGTGAGTTCAAATCCCCATATAAAATAACACTGACCCAGGCTAGACCACACAGAGAACTCCTATCACCCATGCTAACACAAAGAACCTCATTCTCCCGACATAAAACTGGATCACAAGTCTTCCTGCTCTGAGAGAAAACAGTCCATTGTACACCCACCAGCACTGGATAAAATGGAGAAAAGCATATAAGAATTTTTGGAAAACATATCAGGCCACATCACTCCCTGACTTAAAGCCCATTAGCGGTTTCCCCCACGCAGAGAATGACATGCAAAGGCCTGCCACAAGGCTCTGTAGGGTCTGCACCTGCTCACCCCTTCCCCCATCCATCCTCCATTCATTCTGCTCCTTGCGACACCCCTCCACAGGCCAAGTTCTCACCACTTTGGAGCCTTTACTGATGCTGTTTCTTCTCCCTGAAAGGTTAATTCACTGCATCTTGACTTATTTCCTTCATAGCAGTTACTATTATCTGAACACATATGATTTATGATTTGTTTGTTTCTTGTCATCTGTTTGGCCTCCTAGATTGTAAGTCCCATGAGGACAAAAACCTGTCTTTGTTACTCACTGCTGTGTCTCCAGAATTCAGCATATATTGCAGAGAAGGCAGAGTATCCAGGCCTCCCCAATTCCACCATGATGGAATGCTCTGGCCAATGAGACAGAAGAGGCTGAAGATGAGGAAAGGAGACAATCAGAGACACAGACCCAAACTCAGGGATGGCTGTGTGGTCTTGCTCTCACATGGCTCCACTAGGATACTTAGCTCACCAATGTCAAAGATGAAAAAAAAAAAAAGAAAAACCACATGCCTTTGCTGTGATGTTATCACATTGTAAGCTCCACCTGTGGAATTCAAAACCTCCTAAGGGTTCCTAACCTTGAAAGCCCATCAATCCTTCCCCTCCTCCTCAGGCATAAAGAACTGGTCTTCGATTCCAATCCATCCTTGAAGAAAAGTATGGGGAAGAAAGAGACAGATCTTAAGCTACCAGATGTGCCAACATGTAAATAAGACACTGAACCCTCTCTGGACTCCCACTTACTTTGTTTTTTAGACTGCGTGACTTTCAAGCTCATTTGCAGTACAGAGTCTCCAATTTTATCTTATGAAAAAAGAACACAAGACTCCCCAAGGACTGATTCCCCAAGAAAGTGAAACAGTATGTCAAGAAAAGAACACGTATTCCAGGAAGAAACAAGACTGGGGGACATCCCAGCTCTACCACTTATTAGCTATGTAGCCTTGACTGTGGTTCTTAGCCTCTCTGAGGCTCAGTGTCCTCAACTGTCAAATAGGAGGATAATTCCTCCTTCCTTCTTAGGATGGTGGGAAGACAGGCCCCAGAACCATGTCTAATGCACAACTTATGTTGTGTGAAGGTCAGTCCCATCTTCTTCCCAAGCCCCTTCCCCAAACACACACCTGTCAGCACAGCCTACCAGGATAAGCAAGAGATTTCAAGTCTGAGGGAACCCTAGTCCACCATACAATCTGCCAAGTGTCATGACAACCCACTCCCAACTCCATGCGGGAAATGCCAGACATGGTTCCCCACTTCTCCATCCTCCAAGAGGATCTTCCATTTCTACATTCAAAGCCTGGAAGTAGCCAATACTGTAGATGCACCAAAGGGCCATGTTTAAGCCCAGTTTGTTATGCCCTTCACAAGTGATATGTGCCTAGGAATTTGAAGGAGAACAGCCAAACAGAATCCAGAGGTTCAGGGAAATCCTAAATGAATGAGCCATGCACAGGTGAACAGGGAGGCTGCACTACACATGTTGGCCTGAGGCTTCTAAACCTCTGTGGGGTTGGGCTGTAGGTAACCGGACAGCTGGGAAAGGCAGTCCAGCCTAGTTATTCAGTGCATGGCCAGGGTCAAATCTCAAATCTGCCATGTTCTACATGTGTGAGCCTCTGCTCCCCTTTCTCTAAAATGACCTAATAATAGTACTCACCTTGTAGGGTTCTTTTAAGGTTAAGATAATGTGTGTACACACTTAGCACACAATAAACATGACATGGTAACATGGCATGTGACATGGGTAAGCAGAATACGGCAGACACTCACGGAAGACTAGCTGTTGATTAGTAATTTTTGGGTTGGCATGTTCCTTGATTAGGTTCAAAGGATATACCATGCAAATATCCCAAAATCACTCAGTCCTTCAACATCTATTAGATGCTAGATGTCTGGCCTTTGGAGAGCTTATGACCCACTGAAAATTTCAGTTTAGCTCAGCTCAGCATTTAGCAGACACCTCCTCCATGTCAGGCCAGGGTTGAGCACTCAGGGGTGAAGGAAGGGATGCTAAAACAAAGCAGATGTGGACAGACCAGCAGTGGACCATCATGGGAGCAGCCTGCTCAGGCCATCACACAACCAGCCATCCCCAGCCTTGAGAACTTCATTTCTTCCCTTGGTTTCACTACATCTCCTATCACTGCACCAAGACCTTTCAAGTCTTCCCACTTTATTCCCTTATTATCATGCTCCTGATATTCCACATTCACTGACACTTAATCAAGGTGTTCTGCTGGTTTATTACAAAACCTTCCAGGTGATCTATTTCCCCTTATCTGGGAACTCCACCACAATGGCCACTGGTGTTTCAAAAGATCTTCCCAAGGTATCATTTCACTTGTTCCTGATAATAATTTTAATAACTGATCAAGATGTTCAGGAGAACCAGACTTTGAAAATTGATGGCCAGAGATGTTTATCGTGACAACCAGACCTTTGTAAGATGTTACAAGCTGGCTGGCTGCAGGAAGAGGGGAAAGGCTGCTTTATGATAACCATCTCAGTGGCTGCATGGATCACTGCTATCAAAATCTGTTACTAGTTTAATTATTCCCAAAAAGTTCCATTTTATTCCCATTGGATAATTGGCCAAGAAGACATCACTGCATTTTAATGGAGCCAACAAGTTTTAAATAAAAACTAAGCCCCACACAGCCTGGAGCACAATGCAAAGGGCAGGCAAGCAGAATGGGTGCTGACTCCAGCATTCAAAGCCCTGAGCAGAGCTCCAGGTAGGAGGGAGCATGCCTTCTGGGCGCCAGCCAGGGCATGGTCAGAGATATCCCATGCACATGCGACAGTGGCTTTCTCTCCTTAGAGGCCTGGATGGAAAGTGAAGGGGCAATGAGCTGTACGACGGAAGATGTCAAGAAGGGGTGTATATGCAGGAAAGGCAGAAGTGCTACCTTGAGCAAGCTTCACAGATAAGCACATCAAGTGTGAAGACCCTAGGAAAGGACATTTGCTAGCATCCCACTTTAGATAAAACCCAGAATCACATCACATATTCCTATGCTCCTTGGTACCAGTGGAAGCATGGGTTCCATCCAGCAGAAAGATCTTCACCCAGCACGTTCCCAGGGACCAAGTGTAGTTCGGGGCCCTACTGAGATCCAGTGCAAGACAGGACCATGTTCCATGCCCTCAAAGTCCAGTAGGGGATACATGCCAATAAAACACTTGAAATAGGTGGTGTATAAGCAGATGGAAGAGCTATTTAATCTAGATCAGGATTTAGCTGAGATTTCCCACAGGGGCCTCTGAATTGGGGCCTGAAGTGCGGGTCATGATGATCAGGTACCAGGCCCCTCAGGTCTCACACAGGTGTGGTGTGGCTTGAGCCATGTAAATGAGGACACTTCAAACAGAGAGTGACAATCTGCCAGAACACCACCATCCCATAGCTGTAATCCTCTCCAGGAAAAATCTAAATAGATTTTTAAGTGTTGAATATAAGTCTCCCCCACTCTCTCCAGGCCTCACCCCCATGGTAAAGAAGAGGTGTGTGTGCCTGACACAGCTGCCAAGGAGAAAGAGGAATGTGGACAAAAGCCACTACAGGACTCTGTGATGCAGAGCCCTCAGACTCCACATGACCCCCAAGATAAACAATCCACCCCAACGACAAAGGATTGAGGGAAATAAGTACATGCCATGAAGATGGAGTGTGTGAGCCTAATCCAACAGTGACCTCATGTATTACTTGTCTTACCAGAAGATCATTTTCTAGGACCACAATCCCCACTCAGCTCAGGTGAAAATGCTTATCACCAGAGCACAGGTTTGCACCCAGAAGGCCCACTGTACCTCAAGATATCACTGACAAGTGGCTGGAGCAGAGACGATGCTGCCGTCTAATTTCTGCCCACTGGGTGCCTCACTCCAAACTGAACATAAAGCAGCGACAGAGAAGAAGTTGGGCCAGAGTGAAAAATTAGTTGGATTTCCAGTCTATAGCCAACAAGCCTGAATAGGTGACACATGGGAGACAGGTATGTGTGAGGAGAAGCTGCCGACCCAAAATTTGCTACTTTTGACATTAAGGAATTAGTGAACAAATGCAAGCCTGTCTGCTTCATCTTGAGGAGGAACACAGGGGAAGCCCAGGTCTCTGCCTGCAAAGTAGAATCCCCAGGCCAGCTGGAAGAAAACCTGCTGACTTGTTGAGAGTCCCTGAGCACAGAAGGACAAACTGACTCCAGGTCCTCAGAAGAAACCTGGTAATGTCACTGGAGTGTCCACCAGCATCTGGGACCCCAGGCAGGGAGAGTGTGCTTCCAGCTCACCGTCCTCAAGTACAAGAGATGGAGATGTCACCCTACAAAAGAGTGTGGCCAGTGTACTGACATACATGTGCCAGAATGTCCTCCACTGTCCTGTAAGGGAGGCCTGGGCAAAGGAACTCAGTTTCATTCAACAGAAAATTTGGAAAAGAGAGGCCAAGTGTACTCTGATCATGTGTCTTGGTCTTTATGTTTCAACATATGAGCTGCCCCAAATCTAGTGATAAGTGGTAAGAAGTTACTTTTGAATACAACGTGGACCATGGGATTCTATTTTTATGACATCTTAAATATTCATTTTTGGGGAGTGCTGTACCAACAAATTATAGCCATCATCTCACCTTGGATGGACAACTATCTACGATTACCTTATTTTGTAATTGAAGACCCTAGCTCAAAGCTCTTCTTGGGTGATCCTGATGAATACAGACTACATAGATTCCCAGGGGCCAGATTAAGCATTCCTAGTGCATCCTTAATTTCCCCCCCAAGATTCTACTTCATTCTGAATATGAACCATCAAAAAATATCAAAACAAACATGTAAACACTAATTCTCTTTTGCTTGTGACAACTGAAAAAAAATCACAAGCAAAAACCAAACACATATATACACAATGCATGATTTCACTAACTTCTCTTTTTGCAAAAGTGACTTTGATACCAAACATATTAAGAAGTTGATAATTAAGGGTGAGTGGCTAGATGGAGGGTATTTATATTTACGACCTGGTAGCTCCAGCTGCCTTCCTAAAGGTTCTTCTTTGCTACACCTACTCATTCCCAGCTCTTGGAATGAGCTCCATCTTGCTGGAGCACAAATCACAGTCCCCCACCCTACCCCATCCCCACCAAAACCTGAAATAGATTCCTGGCTTCTCTGAAACTACCACCTTTGGAGGGAGCTGTACCACACCTAGATCTTACAGTCCTACAGGGAGACTGCCTCCAGATTGACCTCAGCCCCAAATACCTGAACAAACCTTTACCCCTCACAATCCTGAAATACCAAACAATTCATTCTGAGCCTCTACTTATTCCCATCAACAACCAGTTTGCTAATCACCAGGGTCCAACAAGTATGTGGATGACAAAAGGCTATGTTTAGTCAATGAAAAATACTCTTGTTATTTTTGAAAGATCACCCTTGCTACACTCATCCATTCTCCCTAAATCCTGCCTCTAATTTGCCTTAACCAAAATTAGAGCACTTGCAGGTCAAAGAGCCCACCCTAAACTAATGGTTCAATAAAAGATCATCTATACACCAATTATGAGAAATGATTCCAAATGGAAAAAAAAAATAAGAGAAAATCCTTTCTCCAACTCATAATGGTCTGAACAAATTTAATATAGAAGAAGAAAAAATTCATTCTGAGAGGTCAGGCAGAATGGACTTCTTTCCTATCCTACTCCATCCTTTCCAACAGTATCTGCAATCTCGAACTCTCCTGCTCCCTGCAAGCCCACTGGCTGGGTCAGAGGGACAAGCAGGCTAGTGTCCCTAGGCGGTGAAGGACAGTGACCAAACATGCCTGTCCTTTGTCACTAACCACCTTTCTCATTTCCCCTTCTGCCGAGCCATCTGCAGGAAAATGTCAACATGTGCTGTAGGGAGAAAATGTATTTGCTAATTTATGTGCTGGGTAAATTCACTTATTCAGTAGAATAATAAAAATGTGACTGCTCACCACCCTTTCCTTCGAGAGTAAAGACATCTTTATTAATGATTTTAAAACCTGAAGAAACAGCAATGCTTGCTCTGTTTACATTTCCCTATATTAAATGCAAGACATTCTCTTGCTGGTGGCAAAACATCGAAAGTACCCTTCTGGTCATGATTTATTGCTGGAGGAATTTTATTAAATTGGGATGTGACCATGTGTCTAGCTATCAATTACATCACTGGAAAAAGAAAACAACAGAGATTTACATTTTCAGTAATTCCTGAAATAAGCACTCTCTGTTCCTGGAGGTGTTAGAAAATATTTTCCAAGACTTTGTATTTTAACCCCCTAAGGTCCAGAGCTTAAAACGTTGCATATGCTGCGGCTAACCAGAGTCATAGATGATCCTAGTCCCCCTCATACTAACTGGAGGATATTAAATCCTCTCCCCCATGTGCTGTAGCTTTGCTGATCAAAGCCTGTTCTACCACAGACCTCCTTGATTCTGAATTTGGCCTGAATCCACAAATGAACATTCAATTAGGACCAGAAAAGCATTCAGATTTGGGCTAGCACAGTTATAAGTAAACTGGAAGAGGGGATACAGGATGGCATTTTTAAGTCCTAATTAGAGGACTTAAATTTGGGGGGTTAAATTTCAGTAGATAAAGAAAAAAAGGTATTTCTGTATAAGTATGTAAACAGAAGTTTATTAATAATTCCTGGACTAAGTAAGAAGGTGACACAGATAAAGAAGGTCCCTAGTGTTAGAGATTCCTATCATAAAAGGCAGTCCCTTCATATTACAAGCACACAAATACTTCTGAATTGAATCAATGCTACTGGCAACTCACTGGGCTGGCTTTTAAAATAGGATTTGTGAGAGAGTAGGGAAAATCCAACCCACGTGTTTACACGGCTATTGAAGGTTACTAGTAGAAGGAAAAACTATGAACTCCATAGGTCCAGGGTAGAATGACATACACCAAATATAGAAGAAAGGGTCCCTTAAGTTGCAACCAAGGTGATAGCTAGGTCTTGCCTTCTCCCTCCATTGAAAAGAATAGTGGACACTGTTTGGATCCCCATATTGCCTGGGGTAAACAGGCAATTCCTTGCTCCAGACACCACATCCCAGAAGTTCAACTTCAATAAACAATGAACCAGAAAGCCACAACTAGATAATCTTTAACTGGTCAGTTGCCCAAATAAATCAAAATTAAAGTAAAGGCCCTTATTTTCATAACCCAGAGTCTGGTAGCAAGCTCACCTTGCTTTTGGAAAAAAGACCAACTTCTGCTGAACTACATCCACTTACTTTCCTGTTAATTCAACTGAATGAAAAACTCATTAGATAGGACACCTTGGCAACCCTGACAAATCATATACTCGTAAACACTATAAAATCGCAGGTCATCTCAATCACTCTTAAAAATCTAAGCAGATAAAAACCATAAATCCACAGATCTGAGAACTTGAATGACCCACAAGTACAAGTAACAGGAAGAAAACTGCATAATCAATTGCACAAAACCAGTAGTAAACAGAAAATCTTAAAAGTAGCTGGGGGGTGGGGGGACGGGTGCGAAGATGTCACATAGAGAAGAAAAATAAAAAAATTTTTAAAAACAAATTTCTTCATGGAAACAACACAAACAAAACTACAGAGGAGCAACATCTTTAAACCACATAAAGAAAAAAAAACTGTCAACCTAAAATTCTATATGTGGAAAAAAATGTTTTTCAAAAATAAAGTTGAAATAAAAAATTTCTCAGACAAAAGCTGCAAGAATTCCTCACCATCAGACCTCAAGGAGAACAAATATTAAAAAGCAAATAGGCAGAAGGAAAACTACCCAAATGTAAAGAGAGACCTACACAATAGAGACCTATTGGGAAATAGTAACTGCATGGGCTATCAGAATCAACAGTTATATATATTCATTGCTTCCTTACAGTAATTATCTTGTTTAAAATGTGTTTTAACCTTTTAGCTCTTGGCTGTATATTTTATCTCTTGCTTTCTTTGATACTGTCTTGAACTAAGCAGAAGACCAAAAGAAGAGCTTTATATAATACTGTTCAAAGATAACATAACTCAGGACTCCAGAAAATCTATTATTCTCCCTAAAGAGCTAGAAAACTGAGGGAAATAAAATATACAATGGAAGAAGCAATCTATAACTCACTGAAAAAAATCAGAAAGCTAATAGAAATAATATGAATGAGAAACTGCCAAACATTTTCCCAATGTCTTTGTACTACTACACACCGTTGAATGCAATCTAGCAGAGTTTGAGGTATTCCACACCTTCATCAACACCAGGTACTGTCAGTCTTTTAAATGTTATTCACTATGTTGGAAATGCAACAGTAAATTACTATGGCTTTGATTTGCAATTCCATGATGACTAACAGTTTTTATCTCTTCATGTGTTCAATGCTCATTTGTAGATCTCCTTTTATGAAGTTTTGTTCCAATCTTTGGCTCATTTCCTAATTGGGTTGTCTTCTCATTATAAAGATGTAATATTTCATTACATATTCCACATTCAAGTCTTTTGTCATACACATATACATGCATGCACACACACACACACACACACACACACACAAACATACACACACATACAAATATTCTCCCAGCCTCTGACTTGTTTTTCAATTTCCTAATGAGCTCTTTCAAAGAGCATAAGTCCAGAGGGGCTGTACCAGTTTACATTCCCACCAACAGTGCAGGAGGGTGCCCGTTTCTCCACATCCTCGCCAGCATCTAGAGTTCTCTGATTGGCTCATTTTAGCCACTCTGACTGGCGTGAGGTGGTATCTCAGTGTGGTTTTGATTTGTATTTCCCTGATGAGGAGGGATGCTGAGCATCGTTTCATGTGTCTGTTGGCCATGTGGATGTCCTCTTTGGAGAAGTGTCTGTTCATGTCTTCTGC